>NW_026126143.1:0-275742 GCF_943737965.1 Phodopus roborovskii
GAAAGCAACATTATATCCAGTTGCAGAGAGGGAGAAGTGATGAGCAAAGGGGTCAAGACCAGGCTGGAGAAACCCACAGAGACAGAAAACCTGAACAAGGGAGATATCATGGACCCTAGACTGACAGCTGAGAAACCAACATAGAACCAACTCAGACACCCAGAACATGTGTGTTAGTTAGGAAGACTGGCAGTCTATGGAGGCTCTGATAGTGGATCAGTATTCATCCCTAGTATACAAATGGACTTTAGGAGCCCATTCCTCATAAAGACATACTCTCTCAGTCTAGGCACATGGGGGGAGGGGCCTAGGACCTGCTCCAAATGATATGACAGACTTTGAAGATCCCCAATGAAAGGCCTCAACCTCCCTGGGGAGCGAAAAGGGGTTGGGATGGAGGTTGAAGGGGGCAGGGGAAGAAGGGAGGATGAAGAAACTAGGATATATAAGTAACAAAAGCTTGTTCCAAATTTAAATAAAAAAAAATTATCGTAAAAAATAAAGCTACTGACCTGAACAAGGGGGAACTCATGAACCTCCAAACTATACATAGCTGAGAAACCAGCATTAGACTGACTCAGACCCCCTGAATGTGGGTCTCAGTTAGAAGGCCTGAGCAGTCTAAGGGACCTCTGACAGTGGAACCAGGAAATATCCCTGGTGCACAAAAGGACTTTGGGAACACTTTCCCCATGGAGGAATACTCCCTTAGCCTAGAGGCAGGAGGGAGAGCACAGAGCCTACTCCAAATCACTTAACAAATTTTGATGATCCCTCCTAGAAATCATCACCCTCCCTGTGGAGTGGGGGAGGAGGGGATCAAAAGAGGTATCAAGGGAGGGAAGGAAGGGAGGAGAGAGGGAGGAAAAAGGAACTGGGATTTATATGTAAATAAGGAAAATAATAAATATATATATATATATATATATAAAAGAAAATAAAGCTAATTAAGAAAATTAAAAAAAATAAAGCTACTGAATTCCAAAAATAAGTAAATAAATATGATGAAAAAACAGCAAACAATATTATAAATTATAAGTAACACCATCATAAATGTTTGGAGCAGCATGCACGTGTAGATTGATTATGCCTGTTTATGGGTTTCAGCACTATGCTGCCTGGCTACACAAAAAAAAAAAAAGAATTCCATTGAAAAATACCAGCAAAAAAAAAAAAAAAAAACAAGGTGAAAGATTCCTTATTCCTATATCCAATATCATGTTTTCTGTACTGTTATCCTTTTTGTTTGGGACTTGACAAAAGACACAAAGAGAAACAGACAAGTCATATTGGGCTTGCTTAGTTTAAACTACCTTGAGAGTCACATTCGTTCCTTACTACAGAACTGACACACCTTTCTGGTTTTTTTTAAAAACTTTCCCACTTTTTAAAAGGATTATTTTTGTCTCTCCTCTTTCCTTGCCAGACTCAATCTTCTTAGTCTCACATGCTTTCCTCTCCTCCCCTTCTCTTTCTCCTAGCTTCCTCTCCAGTCACTGCCCCCCACTTCCCCTATGCTCTGGGGAACTTGTCCCTCCTTGAGAGGGATCTTGTATGAATCTCTTAGAATTCTCCTTGTATCCTAGTTCCTCTGGTGGTGTGAATTATAGGCTGGTGATCCTTTGCTCTAGGTTTAAAATCGATATAGAGTGAGTACATACCATGTTCCTCTTTTTGTGACTGGGTTATCTCATTCAGGATGGTTTCTTTAAGTTCCATCCATTTGCCTGCAAATTTCAAGATTCCATGTTTTTTTCCCACAGAGTAATATTCCATTGTGTAAATGTGTCACATCTTTTTTATCCATTCTTCAGTTGAGGGGCATGTAGGTTGCTTCCAGGTTCTTGCTATTACAAATAATGCTGCTATGAACATAATTGAATACATGTCTTTGGATGTGGAACATTTGGGTATATGCTTAAGAGTGGGATTGCTGGGTCTTGTGGTAGATTGATTCCCGTTTTCCTGAGGAACCACCATACTGTTCTCCAAAATGGCTGTACGAGTTTGAACTCCCACCAGCAGTGGAGGAGTGGTTCCCTTTCTCCACATCCTCTCCAGCAGCAACACCCCATTCTTAAAGCACTCTAATTTACAGTTTCCTTCCATCTTCTATCTAGTTTTGTTAAAAATTCTTATTTTCACTGCTGTGAAAGATATATAGTGTTATGTTAAATATTTTTCATTCTTTAAAACAAAACTTATGTGTGTACTGACACAACTTGTGATTTTTTTTTGTTTCTCTGTTTCTTTATGTTTATTATTAGATTTGGACAGTTGTTCAAAATATATTCCAGATAATGCTAGCTGTCAACTATTTAGCTTGCGTTTTCATTCATTTCACATTAGAAGTATCACACAATAAAAACTCTATTTTTATGAAGTCTAGTTTATAAATCTTTTTTATGACCCAATGCTTTTAAAAGTCAAGTAAGTATGACATATATCGTTGAGCCTTAGATCTTAAGACCCAATGTTTCTCATTATTTTTTTTACAAACCACCCCCATTGATGACATACATTCATAGTATATTAGAAACAAATGAAGTCAAAGATTTTGTAAAATGGCAAGGAAATGTCATTTGCTTCATATCTTAGAATATGAAAGGGTGAACGAATTGTTTTGGGAGCTATCCGAAGCTTCTGATCCAATATTCAAATAGTCTGAAAACCATCTCTCATTCTTCTCACATGTTGCCTTGTTTGTTATCTTGCTGTAGTCAGTGTTATTGCTCAGGAATTTTAGACAATTTTGAATTTTTTTAAACAAATAGGTTTCCTCTGGATACCTGAAGTTAACCAGTTACTAAAGGCAAGGCAGTTAAAACTTCATTGTTGCCAGGTATTGGTGGTACACGCCTTTGATCCCAGCACTCTGGAGGCAGAGGCAGGTGGATCTCTGTGAGTTTGAGACCATCCTGGTCTACAAGAGCTTGTTGCAGGACAGCCTCCAAAGCAATAAAGAAACCCTGTCTCAAAAAAACAAAAATTAAATTAAATTAAAACTTTAAAAAAAAACTTCATTGTTTTCAGATATTCCTCTTGAAAAGTCACAAGTGTAAAAAGTATTGCTTCTTTTAATTAAGTGATCTGGAAATAAAGTATGCATGTCAGTGCACATGGTCAATGGAATCTGAAAAATAATGTCTAGAAATTCTTACAACCATAATCCTTAACTGAGGCAGTGCTGGATGAATTGCACCCATCAGGGTAATTATTCAATACAATGCCTTCTTCTATAACTTAATTACGTTTCCCTAACTTTGCCATCAAATTCCACCAACATAATTGTTAACTATAGTAAAATCTGAACCAAAATATTCAGCTTGAAAATAAAATTCTGTTAAATTTATCTGTAGTCAGCCCTTTCACCGTAAAACAAAAAAGACCAGGCATGATAGCATATACCTTTTTGAAGCCAACCCGATCTACATAGTGAACTAAAACACAGCCAGGGTTATATAGAAAAAAAAAAAAAAAAACTTGTCTAAAAAAACTACGACAAAAACAAAGAAACAGAAAAACAAGTTATTTCACCAACTTTTATTCATACATTCTTTTCTTTGAAATTGTAACCCTTTAAATTTAGGGACCCACTGGATACTTCTTATTTTAAGTCAAATACTCATATTTTTGTTTGCCAAAGAACTAACACTTTTCTTACAAACATAATAGTTTATTCACTAACCCCTCCCCAAATATGCCACCATATGTCAAACTGAATCTCAAGAAAAGATAAAATATGAGATCAACTATGAAGCATGATTAAATATAAGGTATTTGAAATCTCAGATACCTTTTATTTCAAGGATTTTTGTTATATAAGGTCTTACCCTGTAGCTCTGACTTTCTCAAAACTCACTATGTAACCCAGACTGGCCTAAAGCCATAGACAATGGACTGCCTCTTCCTCTTGAGTGATGGTACTAAATGTCTGCAGCACCATACCCTCCTTCCAAGGAATTTAAATACAAAAGAATAAAAGAAATACTAGATTTGATGTTTAATTGGCCATAGAATGACTTCAAAATCTAAGATTTTTAAAAATTTTACTCCAGTTCAGCTCAGTGTTTAGGGCATCACCCTCCCTATGGAGTGGGGGGGGGTTGGAGAGTGGTTGGGGGTATGGGAAGGATGGAGGGGGGAGGGAAGAGGAAATGGTGGGAGGGAAGGAGAGGGAAGGAGAGGAAACTGGGATCAATATGTAAAATAAGAAAAAAGTAAAAAAGGAAAAGAAACATTTTTTACTTGTAACAGTATTAATTACATACAGAAGGATGATTGAAAGATGGTGATAGATGACTGCTATGTAGGTAGATAGATGATAAACAGATTTATAAAAATATAAGACAAAAACTAGTCAACAGAAATTAAAGATCTTTCATTTTTCTTCTATTCATATGTTAAATAGTATGTTTTACTGTTTTTGTTCTATACCATAAAATAAAGGGCTAAAAAGGCAATGAGGCACCATAAAACTTACAGAATTTGTATAAGTGCTGAACTTCTCCTCCCCTTTAGCCTTTCTCAGGTTATACTTGTTACATGTTCTTTCTGTCGATAAAAGAAAAGATAATAAAAGTAATTTGCAATAAAATTTGATTGTCTATTTCAGAAACTCTGCCAGAATATTACTTCTCTAAGAAATAGGTATGCAAAACAAAAAATAAGTTTTCTCAGTGTAACAAGGCTACTCTGATATACATTACTTAGTTTCAAGGGTCATGTGTTAGTCCATGCTTAGGAAACTTTTTACCAACTTATGATAGAACTATTAAATTACTGACCATGAGGAAACTCACTAAACTTTGGTAAATCTACTGGATTTCTAAGATTATGGTAGATTTGAATGAGACTGAAAACAAGAGAAAGCTTTAGAATAGCTCCAAGTTGGGACACAAGGTATTCTGCTCTACCACTTCAGATATGTCATTATGCAGATTTATTGATACAACATGCCAGTTGTAGACATGGATGTTGAAGTTCAACACAGACATTTATGTTAATTAAACAGTAGATACTTACATTTTTGAGGCAAATACTGTCTTTTTCTGTAGATAACAATTCTCATTTTGACAAAACCTCTACTCTTGTTATTGCTTTCACATGGACTACTGAGTTACTATGCACCCTGGAGTAGTATCACCATATCTTACTTACTTAAAAATAACTTTAGCATCTATATAAACACTTTATCAACAAATGCAAAATGAAGGTAAATAGATATTATATTTATTAAGCAAAATGATGAATTGGTTCACATAAATATAGAATATATTAGATTCACTTAAAGTCTAGTTTTGCAATGAGGGTCTCCAACAATGTGAGTTATGTTCTCAGTCTGAAGTCAAGAGAATCCTTGACTCCTTCACTTAAGAGAGAATTTTTGACACAAAATTATTATATTCCTCAACTATTCTTTATTTCCATTTTAACAAGATACACTTTTACAGCCACTATACAAATCACTGTGATGTATCATCAAAAAGATAAGTATCTCTATAACTCAAGGTCTGGCTGTACTACTGTTGGGCATATACCCAAAAGACATTTCATTCAACAACAGAAATATTTTCTCAATAACTTTTACTATCTAATTGTAACCAGGAATTTGAAACAGCTATCAATGGCTAAATTACTAAAGAAAATGAAATCATGGAATACAGTTGAAACTAAGGGCCATTTGAGGAGTCATATAGAAGCCTAACAAAGTAGTTGTTCCCTAAAATATATACATGTATGAAGGGGATCTAAACGGAATTGTCACATAATGAGGGAGACAGAATCTCAACTGGATATCTCTTGTCACCAAGTGAAATCTGAAGTTCTGGGAATGGGATACATCTAACTGTTATTGGCCAAAGGGGCTCCATGGGAACCCCCAGACTGCCCAGGCTTTTGCCAAGGCCATTGATTGCTCTCTGAAAATGAATGGTAATGTCCTTTTGTTGTAGAAAATACTTACACAGTTCAATGAACCTAAGAAGTCAAGATACAGTCTACCTAGAGCCTTCAACCTTCATGGCACTCAAAGGTTCTCTGCTTGTAACCAAAGAAAGATAAGAACCAATCCAGCTACAAATCCATCATGTCTGTAGTATGCACTGGTACAATAATGGCACAAAATTTGTGGAGGTAACCAAACAATATCTGACTGTATTTAAGGTTTACTGCATGTGATGGAACCCCTTTTCTCCTGACTGCTCAGATGGATAGGAACTTGAGATTAGAGAAGTCAAGGAACTAGGGGAACACTAAATAGTACTAGTGTTCTGTTATAGAACATACCAATTAAATGATTACTAACAACATTCTGCTATCCTCATAGATGGGTGTTTTGTTCAGCCATCATCAGAAAAGATTCCTCTTGTAGTATATGGGAATAAATACTGAGACATACAATTGGACAATTAGCACAGAGTAAGAGAACTTGGAATACTTAGTCCACAATGAGATACCTCCTAAATGAGATGTCTACATCAAATCCCTTCCTCCAAGGCTCAGAGAACCCCTTGAAAGAGGAGGCAAAAACATAAAACCAGAGAAGATGAAGATGCCAAGGAAACATGACCAACTAAACACAACAGGACTGATACACATATTAAGCATCAGAAATTACAGCAGCATGTACAGGATCTGCAGGTGTCTGGGCCAGATGGGTTACCTGTTCTGTAAGGGGACATAGACACAAGCCCCCAATTCTAACACAGACACTACATGCACTTGATGATTAATCACAAAGGTAAAATAGGTTTTTTTTAAAGTTTCCTTGGATATATATATATATATATATATATATATATATATATATATATATGTCATTCTATTTTTTCTTTTCTTTATTTTTTATTTTTATTTTAAATATTGATCCCAGGTCCCTCTCCCTCCCTCCCTCCTTTCCTCTTTTCCTCTCTCCCACCCTCTGATGCCCCCTGACCACCCTCCCCTCCAACCCCATCCCACTCTACATGTAGGGTGATGCCCTCCGTGATGGGTCATCTAAATCTCTCAAGTCATTTGGAGTAGGGACTAGGACTTCTCTCCTGTCTCTAGGTTAATGGAGTATCTCTCCATGGGAGATGTGCCCCCAAAGTCCTTTTGTACACAAGCAAGCAATACATCCTGGTTCCACTATTTGAGGTTCCTTAGACTGCTCAGGCCTTCTAGCTGAGACCCATGTTTAGGAGGTCTGAGTCAGTCCAATGATGGATTTCCAGCTATCAGTCTGGGGACCCATTAGCTCTTCCTTGTTCAGGTTTCTTGTCCCTATGTGTTTCTGTAGCCTGGTCTTGCCCTCCCTCTTTGCATCTGGATTCCAGTTAGGGTCAGTGTTTATTTGTAGGTGTCTGTTTCTGTTTCTATCAGCTACTAGATATATACTAGTAGCTACTAGATCAGCTACTAGCTCTATAATAGTGGATAAGTTAGTGGTTGATCTCATAATCAGAGAAGGGCATTTATGGCAGCCTTTCCATTGTTGCTCAAATTGTTAGTTGGGGTCAGTCTTGTAGATCTCTGGACATTTTTCTAGGTTCAGTTTTCTCTTCAAACCTATAATTTCTCCCTCTTTTATGATCTCTCTCTCTCTCACTCACTCTCCCTCTCTCTCTTCTCTTGTCTACTCCTGCCCTGACTCAATCTTCCTAGTCCCATGTGCTTTCCTCTCCTCCCCTTCTCTTTCTCCTAGTTCCCACTCCAATCATTGCCCCCCATTTCACATATGCTGAGGAGATCTTCTTGCTTTTGCCCTCTGTGAGAGAACTTATATAAATCTCTTAGAATCCTCCTTGTATCCTAGTTTCTCCAGCAGTGTGAATTACAAGCTGGTGACAATTTGCATTATGTCTAAAATCCATATATGAGCAAGTACATACCATGTTCCTCTTTTTGTGACTGGGTTACTTCATTCAAGATGGTTTCTTCAAGAAGTTCCATCCATTTGCCTGCAAATTTCAAGATCCTATTGTTTTGTTGATGTTGATGTTGTTGTTGTTGTTTTATTTTGTTTTGTTTTTCCGCAGAGTATACCAATGTGTAAATGTTCCATGTCTTCTTTATCCATTCTTCAGTTGAGGGGCATCTAGGTTGCTTCCAGGTTCTTGCTATTGCAAATAATGCTGCTATGAACATAGTCAAGCACATGTCTTTGTTGCATGGATGTGGATCATTTGGGTATATGCATAAGAGGTCAATTGTCAGGTCCTGTGGTAAACTAATTCCCATTTCCTGAGGAACCACCATACTGATCTCCAAAATGGCTGTACAAGTTTATAGTTCCACCAGCAGTGGAGGAGTAATCAATCCCCTTTATCCACATCCTCTCCAGCATAAGTTATCATTGGTGTTTGTAATTTCAGCTATTCTGGCAGGAGTAAGATGGTATCTCAAAGTTGTTTTAATTTCCATTTCCCTGATAGCTAAGGATATTGAGCACTTTCTTAAGTGACTTTCAGCCTTTTTGTTTTCCTCTATAGAGAATTCTCTCTTCAGTTCTGTACCCCATTTTTAAGTAGGGTTATTTGGTGTTTTGTTGACTAGTTTCTACCGTTCTTTGTATATTTTGTAAATCAGACCTCTGTCAGATGTAGAATTAATAAAGATCTTTTCCCATTCTGTGGGCTGTCATTTGGTCTTGTTAACAGTGTCCTTTGCCTTACAGAAGCTTCTCAGTTTGAGGAGGTCTCATTTATTAATTGTCAGAAGAAGTTATGTTCTGGAAAAGGTCTCCTGTAACATTTTGTTCAAGAGTACCTCCCACTTTCTCTTCTAAGAGGTTTAGTGTGGCTGGGTTTATCTTGAGGTGTTTGATCAATTTAGACGTGAGTTTTTTGCATGGCGATAGACATGGGTCTGTCTGCAGTTTTCTACACACCATCATCCAGTTGTGCCAGCACAATTTGTTGAAAATTATTTCCTGTTCCCATTGTGTAAATTTAGTAGTTTTGTCAAAATTCAGGTGTTCATAGGAGTGTGGGTTGATGCACAGATTTTCAATTCAATTCCATTGGTTTACCTTTCTATTTTTGTGCCAATACTAGGCTGTTTTCAGAACTATAGCTCTGTAGTAGAGCTTAAAGTCAGGGATGCTGATGCCTCTAGGAGTTCCTTTATTGCAGAGGGTTGTTTTGGCCATCCTGGATCTTTTGTTTTTGCATATAAAGTTGATTATTATCCTTTCAAGGTCAGTGAAGAATTGTGCTGAGATTTTGATGTGGATTGCATTGAATTTGTAGATTGATTTTGGCAAGATTGCCATTTTTATTATGTTTATCCTCTGTATCCAAGAGCATGGGATTTATTTCCCTTTTTTTTTTTTTTTTTTTTTTTTTTGGTATTTTCTTTAATTTATTTCTTCAAAGACACAAAGTTCTTATAATATAGGCGTTTCACTTTTTTGGTAAGCATTACCCCAAGATACTTTATGGTGTCTGTGGCTATTGTAAAGGGTGATATTTCTCTGATTTCTTTTTCAGACCCTTTGTGGTCTGAATAAAGTATGGCTACTGATTTTTTTAATTGTCTTGTATCCTGCTAGTTCATTGAAGGTGTTTATCAACTCTAGGAGTTCCCTGGTAGAGGTTTTTTGGTCATTTATGTAAACTATCATATCATCTGCAATTACTGAAAGTTTGACTTCTTCCTTTGCAATTTGGATCCCCTTGATCTCCTTTTGTTTTCTTATTAGTTTAGCTAGAACTTCAAGTACAACATTAAACAAACATGGAAAGAGAGAGCAGCCTTGTCTTGTTCCTGATTTTAGAGGAATTGCCTTAAGCTTTTCTCCATTCATCTTGATGTTGGCTGTTGGTTTACTATATATGGCTTTTATTATGTTTAGGTATGTTCCTGTTATCCCTGACATCTCCAAGTCCTATATAATGAAAGGGTATTGAATTTTGTCGAAATTTTTTTCAGCTTCTAGGGAGATGATCATGTGGGTTTTCTTTTCAGTTTGTTTATATGGTGGTTCGCGTTGATAGGTTTTCCTATGTTAAACCATCCCTGCACCCCAGAGATGAAGCCTACTTGGTCATGGTGGATGATTTCTCTGATATATTCTCGGATTCAGTTTGCCAGTATTTTATTGAGTATTTTTGCATCAATGTTCATGAGGTATATTGGCTTGTAGTTTTCTTTCTTAGTTGTGTCTTTGTGTGGCTTGGGTACCAAGGTGATTGTGACCTTGTAAAAAGAGTTTGGTAATGAACCTTCTAACCTTCTGTTACATACCATTCTTAAGAGGAGGCCCATATCTAGCTGTAAACTACCAACAGAAAATTAACTTAGTGGTTATATTTGAAGGTTCTCTTTCTCCATAATGATTTGACAGGGCCTTATTTTTCTTTTTTTAACCTTACTTTTTTTCTTTACATATATACTTTGGTTTCCAGATTTGAGATTTTATGGGATTTTCTGTGATTGTGTGTCTCTATCTATATGTGCTTCTTGTGTTTTCGTTTTTCTCTTTCTTCTCTTTTGTCCTATTGTGTTTTGTTTGTTTGTTTGTTTTATCTTCTTTTATTTTATTATTATTTTTAGATGTCTGTTTCTAGTGAGAGTGAGAAAGAAAGGGTATAGATTTCAAAGGGAATGGAGAAAGAAAGGGTACAGATTTCAAGGGGAATATCATTTATATGCTGAAGATTTGCAAATATCTATTTTCAATCCAGAAATTTCACCTACATTTTTGAATTTAATAATATTTCTGGAGTAAAATTATTAATATAAGTTTTAAATGCATAAATAAGAATTTTAAAGGAAATCTAATAGCACCATTTTGTAGTGAAATGAAGTCAGAATTTGAAGCAAATTTTATCTCTAGTAATTGAACAAATTGTATCAAATCTATAATGTACAATCCCTTTGAAAAATCAGTGATGACAGTGATAACTCAACGGTAGTACACAAAAGGCCCTACTTTGAATCCCTATCTCTGCAACAACTGGTAATGATGTATAAATGCATCATATAATACTTTTGCAACCATATAAATCTATTTAAGAGAACTCCATGAAGTGATAAGGTCGATGTTAAATTTGCCTACTATCTCTGTCAATGTGCAGTTTATTCCAAAAAGTTAGAATCACATTGCACTTTAAAATTTTGGCATATTTTTAAGCTTGTCATGTGTATGTCTATAATTATTGGTGTATAGGACTAATTGCAACAGAAGTGCTTAACAACATCTGCTAGGATATTCGAGGGAAAAATTGCCCACTTGTACCTTGTTTGGAAGGTGCAATTAGCTGCTTACAAAATTAGTTGAGGGCATAAAAAAGGGAAAAATTGGGCTCAGTTAAGGCCTCAAAGCCTTCATTCTAATCTCCTTTGCATTAAATAATGGTGCTTTCAAATGGACACTCTTCCTGATTTTCCTCATTGCTCAGAAACATTACATGATTGATTCACCAGCTGCAATTCCCAAAAGGCAACAAATTTCTTCATGAAAATTATTTTCTTTCCTTCCATACACAATATCCAAATAACAGAATGTTCGGAATATCTTATGTCAAACATGCCTGGCCTCAGAAGGACTTCTTTTATTACTCAAAATCTCATTCCTAAGAATTGGATATATTATAAACTAAAATTGGCATCACAAAACAAAGTATTAATTCAAACATAGCTAAACTGGCTAATCTTAAGGGATTTGTTTTTATACCATAACTACTAACTTCCCTATGTAAATGTTATCATAAGAACAAACTTACTGAATTATTACAAAATGATATAACCATGAAAAAGTTTAAAACAATAATATCCATAGTTTGCATGAGTTATTTGTTATGAACATATCTTCATGGTTATTTTGTATCTTGAGTATTTAACTAGCTCACATAGAATGAAAATTTGTCTTTGTTGCCTCCCTTTCTTCATTGCCTCCATATCCCTTGTGCCCTTCTCTTCTCAGTAGCCTTCTTTGCTTTCATGTTATATGTAGCATTTTACCCCACACCAAATGTCTCAATATTTCCAGTTCTCTTATCATCTTCTATCTAGTGTCATCATGTATACTAACTCTGACAATTCTTTGTTTATATACATACAAATATAAATTAGGATCCCCACATGACAGCCAATATCTGACATCTGTCTTGTTGACCACTGGGTCACCTTGGGTAATATAACAATTTTCAATTCTGTCCATTTTCCTAACAATTTCACGGTTTCATTTTCCTTAAGTGTTGAGTAAAATTCTGCTGTATATATCACACATTTTTATTTTTCATTCTGTTGACAGACATCTAGAAATTTTTATTACTTTCCATTTGTGAAAAGTGAAACGATGACTAGTCATGTGCAAATATCTCTGTGATAGTATACAGAATCCTTTGGGTATATGCCCAGGAGTGACAGAGTTGAGTCATATGCTAGTTCTATTTTTAATTTTTGGGGACCTTGCACTCTGATTACCGTAGGGATTATACTAATTTTTACTTCTACCAGCAGTATATAAGTGTTCCTTTTTTCAAGCATTTGTTATCATTTTTTTTATTTTTTCAATTGTTTTATTTTTTAAAGTTATATTAAAAATATATAATTTTCTTCTTCCCTTCCCTCCCTCCAACCCCTTCTATATACCTATTTCTCCATAAATTCTTTGGCATTCATTGAACTTTTTGAAATTCATGTCTTCTTTTTCTTTCTTTAACTGCTGCTACAGACATACCACACTCAATTACATTTAAACACACACACACACACACACACACACACACTTCTAAATATATAAATACAATCTGCACACTCCATATAATGTTATATTTATGTATGTTTTCAGAGATGACCATTTGGTATTGGAGAAGGAACTGATGTGATCTTCCATTGAGCAAATTATTTCTCCCACTCTGAGTATTCCTTGGTTGTCTGTAGCTCTTGTCTCGGATGAGGCCTCTTGAGCTTTCCCCATCCCACATTAACATGTCTATTGTTGTCTTCCTTGTTCATATTATGTTTAGACAACCACATTTAATTGACCATAATCACTCTGACTGCAGTGAGATAGAATATCAGAATGGTTTAGTTTGTATTATTCTAATGGCTAAGGAGGTTGAGAATTTTTTAATTTGTTAGACTTTTGTGTTTCTTCCATTGAGAATAATCTGTTCATTTAATTAACTGTTTGATTGATTGATAATTTTATGATTTGGGTATTCAATTTTCTAGTTCTTTTTATAATATATATATATATATATAATGCATCATAAATATTATTAAATTATCATTATTAGAATCTTGCCAAATGTTACTTTTCTATTTGAAATCCAGAAACCACTAGTAAAAATGACTGATTTCATTTTCTTAGTTCCAACTATGATAGCACATTAGCTCTAGGTCTTGAAGAAATAAGAAAATAGTATCAATTCTTTTTTGGATCTTGAACAATATTCAAATATTTAAGTAGAAAACACTTCCCTGAATTTTATCCCATAATAAAAAAAATGTGCCTACCACAAATTTGAGATATTTCAATGATGTATATAATTTATTTTCTATTTGTTTATTGAAAATAGACTTCTCACTCATATAATATCTTTACTACAGTTTTCCCTCCCTCCACTCCCAAGTCTCTACCCATCTCCTGCCATCAAGATCCACTCTTTCTCTTTCAACAAGAAAGAACAGGCTTCCAGAAAACAATTACCAAACATGACAAAATAAAATGTAATAAAACAGAAACAAAAAATCACATTGTGGTTGGACAAGGCAAACCAATAGAAGGAAAACAGCCCCCAAGAAAAGGCACAGGAGTCAGAGACCCAATCCTTCACAAACTTGGGAGTTCCACAAAAAACACTAAGTTTAATGAAGAGCTTCATAAGCACTGCTCTTGGTGCTTTGGGTGCCATGAATCCACCTGAGCCCAACTCAGTCAATTTAAAGGGCTCTGTTTTCCTGGGTTTCCCCCGTCTGACTTCCACATTCCCTGTGCCTCCTCTTCCATGAGGTTACCTGAGCTCTGAGAGGAGACACTTGATGGACATCCCATGTAGATCTCTGTGTTCCAAGGTCTCCCTATCTGTGCAATATCTGCCAGTGGGTCCATTCATCTGTTCCCATCTGCCATAGGAGAGAGCCTTTCTTAGGATGGCATAATAAGGCACCAATCCATGAGCATATACCTTGCAATACCAAAGACACTAGACCATAAGGGTGAAGGCTCCATATAAACTCCAGCTCATCTTCTCCATGTTCAATTAGTTGTGTGGATATTGTCCTCAGCAATGGGACCCTGCTCTCAACGTAAAGAGAGCAATCCATTTTTTTTTTTTTTTTTTTTTTTTTTTTTTTTTACAACAGCCTCGGTTGTTTGGAGGATTTCCATGAAACCCCATTGGCCAACAACTCAACTGAATTCAATTCTGTCTTGGTATTGGAAGACTCATTTGGTGATAAAAGATGACTAACTAGAATGCCATCATCTCCATTTTTAGGATCACCTCCATATATTTCAGGGATTTTCCAAGGCACTAGGTTTTTATGCAAGCACTCAAAAGCCCTTCAATTCAAGCTGTCTCTTCCCACACTTCCCATCTCAAACCTGTGGCCCCTGACTCTTCCCACCTAACCTTCCAATTTTCATCCCGAGTTGCCCCCAGTCCACCCATAAAATTCATTCTAATGCCCCCTCTCAGGGTAATACTTATGTTCTCCTCTACACCCAGATGAATGGATTTAAAAAGAAACTAAAAAGTAATGAAATGAAAGAAATATGCGGGAAGGAAAATACCTATTCATCAAAGGGAAAGTCCACCAAGAACACATTTCAATTATTAACATCTAGTCACAAACACAGTGGCACCCAAGTATGTAAAAGAAATATCACTACCGCTTAAATCATATATGAATCCTTACACACTGATAGCAGGAGACTTCAGTACCCCACACTCACCAATAGACAGGTCATCTAGACAAAAACTAAACAGAGAAATACTTGACTTAACAGATATTTAGAGAACATTTCACCCTAACACAAACTAATATACCTTTTTCTTTGCACCTCATGTAATTTTGTTCAACGCTGAACAGACAGAAAGCAAATCTAACCAAATACAGGAAAACTGAAATAACTCTCTTTATTCTATCGTACCACATAGATTAAAACTGCATACCAACAACAACAGAAGCAACAGAAAGCATATAAACGGCTGGAAACTGAGCAACTCTATACTGAATCAAAAATAGGTCAAGGCAGAAATAAAGAAATTAAAGACTTCTAGAATTCAATGATAATTAATATACAACATACCCAAATTTAAGGAACACAATAAAATCAGTGCTAAGAGGAAAGTTCATAGCACTAAATGACTACATTAAAAATTAAACCAGGCAATCGGACTTAGGACTGAAGCTGCAGCAGCTTGGCATCCTCAGTGGCCAGTTTGGCATGCAGGTATGGGCTGCCCTGCCCCGTGCCACCCTGCTTGCACTGAAGCCGACCTGACCCTGGAACCTTCTGTGGCCTACAGAGGTGCCCATGTCTTGCAGCTGCTGCTCCCTGGGAGGCTCGATGCCAGTGCTGCTTCTGACAGGGCAGTGTTCCTCCTGGGTGGGCTAACCACATGGCCCCTTCGAATACTGTGGCCCTAGGCCAGACCTTATTTCTTACCTAGAACAGTGGGATGAAACATGGGTTGAAGATCAGGACAGACCTGAGTTTCTAGAAGCACGAAAAGGTGTCTGCCTAGGAGGCAGCAAGTCTGTAGATCATAATAAACCCGGTGATGTGGCTTCAGCTAGTGAGAGGGCTCTTCCTGGGACAGGAGCAGACAAAGGGGCTACCTTGAAGAAGAGTGTTTTGACATTGGATAAGGTGCTCGTTCCCAGAGTCACCTCTGGGAAGAAAGTGGACAAACATGAAGCTTTCCAGAAAGTGCTTTGTGGGAAATCCTGCAGGAAGCAGCTAGGCTTCAATTAGTAGTGCAGGAGTAGTGCAAAGGAACATCCCTTCATCTGTGGCACATGTGGGAAGGCACTGAGCTGCCACAGCAGCCTAGCTGCTCACCAGAGAGTGAACACTGGAACCGGGTCCTTTGAGTGCTTTGAGTGTGGCCAGATGTTCTGCTGGGTTTCAAACCTTCTTCACCAATAGAAGAATCACACAAGTGAGAAGCCCTTCTGTTGTGAGCTATGTGGACAGGCCTTCAGCTTGAAGGACCCCTTGGCACAGCATCGCTAAATCCATACTAAACACCGTCCATAAGTGTGCAATGACTGTGGGAAAGCCTTCAAACAGAAGTCAAACCTCCTCTGGCACAAACTTGTCCACACTGGGGAGAGGTCATACTACTGTGACTATTGTGGGAAAACCTTTCGTACTAAAGAGAATCTTAGCCACCATCAGAAGATTCACAGCAGAGAGAAGCCTTAAACCTATGGTCAGTGTGGAAAGGCCTTCAGGTGTTCCAGGGGATTCAACATTTACCAGAGGCTGCACTTAAGGGAGAGATTCTTTTTTTTAATTTTATATATCCAAGTCCATTTAAATGAAAACAAACATTTATAGACAATATTTGGGAAATTGGGTGTCGTTCTTTCCAAATGAGTGTGAGCACTGTAGGAAGGGCTCCTGCCTCCTAGGCTTTTTCACGTGGCATCTGAGGACTCATGGCCATGGAGAAATATAGAGGCCTAGAAGCCATGTAGTCCTTGAATTAACTGTTTGTAGCTTCCCGAGTCAGCAGCAGTTCTACCAGGAAATTAACTCCGGGAAGGGGACCTGAAGTATGCAGGCAGAGAGGGTAACACCTGGCCCTAGTATCACTTGTGTGTACATTAACTCCTTTATCTTCCAGCTCTTTCACCTTGTCTGTTTGTGGGAGGGAGGTATGAGGCTTGAGCAAAAGTAAAGCTTACTCTTGGAGATGTCAAGTTTGCCCAGTGGGTAAAGGCACTCGCTGCAAAGCCTGAGAACCCAAGTTTGGTTTCCAGGGACCCACAGGTTCGGAGGAAAGAACCAAATGCCATAAGTTGTTCTCTGACTTTCTGCAGCACATGTGTGCTTACAGGCACATGATAGATACATAAATAAATGAACATAAAAACCTCTTCAACCTCAACAAGTGGCCATAAAAACAAACACCCTTGTTAAAGGTCTACAAACAGACCTGCATTCATACCTAGTGTTTGGACATGTGTGGAAGCAGCCAAAAACTGTACAGGAGCACATGGATGGTAGAAGTTTGTTAAAATATCCTCATTACTGTTTCTCTAGGAGCTTATTCATCTAGAGATACTGGATTTTTGGTTGTATGTATTTGGTTTCATTAAAGTATAACCAGATTATTCCCCCCCCAAAAAAAGTAAATCAAACAAAGTCTCCAGCTTAATACTTCCAGCTGAATAGCACACTGAAAGTTCTAGGACAAAAAGATATAAGCCTACCCAAAATGAGTAGATGTCAAGAAATAATCCAAAGAAGGCCTGAAATCAATAAAAACAAAGAGAAAAATACAATCAGTTGGTTCTTCAAGAAAGACAACAAAACAGAGAAACCCTTATCCAAATCAGAAATAAAAAGGAGGATATAACAACAGATACAAAGCAAATACAGAGAATCATAAGAGCATACTTTAAAAATCTGCACTCAAAGTGGAAAACATAAAAGAAAGGAGTAGCTTTCTCAATATTTACTGCTTACCAAAGTTAAATCGGGATTGAATCCATTGCAGTGGAAATGGCATTGTTTCGGGAGGAGGCCACAGATTTACAAGTTTGGTGTAATATAAAGGTTTAATCTTTATTGATTAGAAAGGACCACAGTGTTCAGAAAATTTAGTTGATCTTGAAAGGTGTTGAACTGATCTGAAGTTTTTTACGGTTTTCTGAGACAGAGAAGTTAGTTGAGCCAAAGAAACCCCTGGGCCCATTGTTCCCATTCTGAGTCCTGAATGAATCCCCAGACTGGCAAGAGAGAAGATCTAGGTGGTTCATTTTGCTGAGCAAGCATAATGATAGGGTTTGGTGTTCCATGGGAAATGATGGAAATGTTAAGGAATATAAAGGGAAATTTACAAGTACTTGTTCCGTTAGTGGTTAAGCATATATAGGCATTTTCCCACAAATCCAAGAGTACAAATTTATAAGAGAGGGAAGGAAGCAAAAATACATTATTTAATGGACTTCTTTCTTATATAAGTTCTTTCTTTCTTAAGTGTACCACAGGGAAAAACTGTGTCCCAGCAACACAGTGGTGAAAGGTTGTAGCTTGGCCATATAAAATGGCTTATTTGTGGATTTTCTTAAGCCAGATAAAAAGTACTGATGTTGGTAAATAATAGTAGGGCAGGTAGACATTTAGGATGTGATAAATATTGGCTATGTCAGGTTGAAACAGAATGAATCGTGATATTTTCTATAAACATATCTCCTAAAATGGGGAAATCAGGTCCCTTTACTCACCTCCAGTAATATCTAACCCAAAAACAGGTTCAGACAAGTTGAAAGTAGAAAATCCAGGGGAGCACGTGATTAAAATCCCATGTTTTGTCTCCTTTAGGAATTTTAGTGTCCACCTCTGATACAGTTTATTTAGCCTTGTAGTAAGAATATAATTATATAGGTAAAGTTGGAAGTGATGTTGGAAATGGGATTCTAGAAACACATATCAGGGCCTGGTAGTCCAGAGTTATTTCTGTTTGGTAGGGTTTCTTGACCATTTTAAGAAATTGTTTGTGCCTTGACCCCCAAATCCAGGCCCCTGCCAAAGAAGGAGGTCTCAGCTGGAGAGCGCCAATTTCCAGTGAGATCCCACTACCCTGCAAAACCTTCTCAAGTTCCAGCCCAGCCCTCGTCCTCTTCTGCCTGCTATTGGCCAGAGGTGAGTCTGGGCCCAATTGGGGCTGCCTGTCCCCTTCAACCTCTTTCACCCCCTCCCCCCGCCTGAACTCCCTGGATTGGCCCCTGATCCTGATGCTCTTGTCTCCCGTCCCCATTGAGAGCACCTTTGGAGCTCTGATACACCCCCAACCATCCCAACCTCCAGCATACCCTCCCCTACCCTGTGCCCTACCCCACCTATGGTCCTGCTGCTCTGGTTGAGCACTGGGACAGAGGGTGGAGCCAACAGTCCACCCTACTTCAGAGACCTCTCAGAGCAAATCCGAACAAAGGAGACCTGACTATCCACACAGGACCACCTGTAATTTCCACTGGCTTGGTCTCTGACCCCGCCTCCAGTCCTCTGCTGGAGTCCCAGGCCCCTCCCAGAGATGCGCCTATCTCTGCAGGTCCACTCAGAGTTCCTGCGGGCAAGATCCTTGACCCGCAAATCCGGGCCCCTGCCAAAGAAGGAGGTCTCAGCTGGAGAGCGCCAGTTTCCAGTGAGATCCCATTACCCTGAAAAACCTTCTCAAGTTCAAGCTCAGCCCTCGTCCTCTTCTGCCAGTCATTGGCCAGAGCTATTGGCCAGAGCTATTGGCCAGAGGACCTGCTGGCATCTTCTTCTGGATCCTCATCCTTGACCCCATCCCTGGATCCCTGTCTGCAGAGAAACCTCCTAGAGAGCTTGGACCACACAGAACTACAGACATTGAATCTTTGATCCACATAAGCCCATCGGGGAAGGACCATAGAGAGAGGGAAGAGACACCACCAACACCTACTGGAAGAAACTATGGGAAGAAGGCAATACAAGAGAACACCTAACAACAGAAAGACAAACATGACACCACCAGAACCTAGGGAATCTACACCAACTAGAATGGAACACAACAACAAAGCAGAGGAAGCAGAAGGGTACGACTTAAAAATCACCATCATAAAAATGATAGAGGCCCTCAAAGAAGATATGAGAAAATCCCTTAAAGAAATGGAGGAAAAAACAAACAAAAAAGTGGAAGAAATGAACAAATTCCTTAAGGAAAGTACAGAAAGCCAAGAAAAAACAATTAACCAGGTGAAGGAAACGGTTCAAGACTTGAAAACCGAAATTGAGAAAATAAAGGCAACACAAATGGAAGGAAAGCTGGAAATTGAAAAGCTGGGCAAAAAATCGGAAACCACGGACACAAGCATAACCAATAGAATTCAAGAGATGGAAGAGAGAATCTCAGGCGCAGAAGATAAACTAGAAGAAATAGATTCATTGACCAAAGAAAACCATAAGTCCAACAAATCCTTAACACACAACATCCAGGAAAGGTGGGACACCATGAAAAAGCCAAACCTAAGAATAATAGGCATAGGGGAAGGTGAGGAAGCCCAGCTCAAAGGTGCTGAAAACATAGTCAACAAAAATATTGAGGAAAACTTTCCAAATCTGAAGAAGGACATGCCCATGAAAGTACAAGAAGCATACCGAACCCCAAATAGGCTGGACCAAAGAAAAAAGACCCCTCGACATATAATAATCAAAACACCTAGCATACAGTATAAAGAAAGAATATTAAGAGCAGCGAAGGAAAAAGGACAGGTAACATATAAAGGCAGACCTATCAAAATTACACCTGACTTCTCCATGGAAACCCTCAAGGCCAGAAGGTCGTGGATAGATGTTCTAAAAGTATTAAGAGAACATGGATGCCAGCCTAGGCTACTATATCCAGCAAAAATCTCAGTCAATATAGATGGAGAGAACAAGATATTCAATGACAAAACCAGATTTTCCCAATATGTATCTACAAATCCAGACCTACAGAAAATATTGGAAGGAAAATTCCAACCCATGGATGGTAACTACGCCCACAAAAATGTAGGCAACAGATAATCCAACTACACCAGAAACCTAGGGTGAAGCAGAACAAATATATTCACAATACCACTGCCAACAACAAACCTAAACCAAACAAGCATCAACAATCAATGGACCTTACTCACCCTCAACATTAATGGTCTTAACTCACCTATAAAAAGACACAGGCTAACAGAATGGATACGAAGATAGAATCCATCCTTCTGCTGCATACAAGAAACATATCTTAGCTCCAAAGATAGACATTACCTCAGGGTAAAGGGTTGGGAAAAGATTTTCCAATTAAATGGAAATAAGAAGCAAGCAGGCGTAGCTATCCTAATATCTAACAAGTTAGACTTCAAACCAAAACTAGTCAAAAGAGATGAAGACGGTCATTTCATATTCATCTCAGGAGAAATCCATCAACACAAAGTCTGAATTCTGAACATCTATGCCCCTGATACAAAGTCACCCACATTCGTAAAAGAAACACTACTAAAACTCAAAGCTCATTTAAAACCTCACACACTTATAGTGGGAGACTTCAATACACCACTCTCAACACTAGACAGGACCACAAATCAGAAACTCAACAAAGACACAAAAGAATTAACAGAAGTTATGTCTCAACTGGGGCTAACAGACATCTATAGAACATTCCATCCAAACACAAAAGAATATACCTTCTTCTCTGCTCCACATGGAACCTTCTCTAAAATCGACCACATACTAGGAGACATAACAAACCTCAACAGATACAAGAGAATAGGAATAGTTCCCTGTATCTTATCGGACCACCATGCTTTAAAATTGGACTTCAACAACAACACCAATAGCAGAAAACCTGCAAACTCATGGAAACTTAACAATGTGCAATTGCACCACTCCTGGGTCAAAGAAGAAATAAAGAAAGAAATTAAAGACTTTCTAATATTCAACGAGAATGAGGATATAACATGCCTGAACTTATGGGACACCTTGAAAGCAGTGCTACAAGGGAAGTTCATTGCACTAAGTGCCCATATGAAGAAAACAGAGGATAGTCACATAAATGAATTAACAGCCCAACTGAAAACCTTAGAACAGAGAGAAGCCAATTCACCCCGCAGGAGCAGACGCTAGGAAATAATCAACTTGAGGGCTGAAATCAACAAAATAGAAACCAGAAAAACAATACAAAAAATCAATGCAACAAAGAGTTGGTTTTTTGAGAAAATCAACAAGATAGATAAACCTTTATCCAAATTAACGAAAAAGCAGAGACAGAACATGCAAATTAACAAAATCAGAAACGAAATGGGGAACATAACAACAGACACAGAGGAAATCCAGACAATTTTCAGGTCATACTTCGAAAATCTGTATTCCACAAAAATTGAAAATTCAAAGGAAATGGACAAGTTTCTGGATAACTATCACTTACCAAAATGAAATCAAGAACAGATAAACAACTTAAATAGATCTATAACCCGAAATGAAGTAGAAGCAGTAGAAGACTGGGAAAAGATTTCACTAATCCTATATCCGACTAAGGGCTGATCTCCAAAATATACAAAGAACTCAAGAAACTATTCAACAAAACACCAAATAACCCTATTAAAAATGGGGTACTGAATTGAAGAAAGAATTCTCAATGAAGGAAATCAAAAAGGCTGAAAGACACTTAAGAAAATGCTCCACATCCTTAGCTATCAGGGAAATGCAAAACAAAACAACTTTGAGATACCATCTTACCCCTGCCAGAATGGCTAAAATTAGAAACACCAGTGATGACTTATGTTGGAGAGGATGTGGAGAAAGTGGAACATTCCTCCACTGCTGGTGGGAGTGCAAACTCATACAGCCATTTTGGAGATCAGTATGGCGGTTCCTCAGGAAAATGGGAATTAGTTTACCACAGGACACGGCAATCCCCCTCTTAGGCATATACCCAAAGGATTCACATCAATGCAACAAATCCATCTGTTCAACTATGATCATAGCAGCACTATTTGTAATAGCAAGAACCTGGAAGCAACCTAGATGCCCCTCAATTGAAGAATGGTTAATGAAGATGTGGCACATCTACACAATGGAATACTACTCTGCAGAAAAAAATAATGGTATCTTGAAATTCGCAGGCAAGTGGATGGCACTTGAAGAAACCATCCTGAATGAGGTAACCCAGTCACAAAAAGAGAAACACAGTATGTACTCACTCATATATGGATTTTAGAACTAGATCAAATGATCACCAGCCTATAATTCACATCACCAGAGGAACTAGGATACAAGTTGTATTCTAAGAGATTCATATAAAGTCCCTCACAGAAATGGGAAGGGACAAGTCCCCCAGACCTCAGGTAAAGTGGGGGAGGACAGCTAATGGAGAGAGAAGTAGGAGAAAATGAGAGGGAGGCGAGGAAGGCATGTGCGACCAGGAGGATTGAGCCTGGTTAGGAATGGAAAATAGGAAAGAGAGAGACAGAGACAGAGAGAGAGAACATAAAAGAGGGAGCCAATATTGGTTTGAAGATAAAGTTGAACACAAAGAAAGGTCGAGGGAACTACAAGACTGCTCCCAACTAACAATCTCAGCTCCCGTGGAAAGGCTATCATAAATGCCCTTCCCAGAGAGTGAGATCAACAACTAACTTCTCCATGGAGTCCTCAACTAATGCCTGTTGAAAACAGGAGCAAACACCCATACATAAACACTGAGTCGAACTGGAACCCAGAAGCAGATGGAGAGGACAAGACCATGCGGTAGAAGTACATAGAGACAGCTTACCTGAACAAGGAGGAGCTAAGGGCCACTAGACTGATAGCTGGGAAGCCAACAGGGGTCTGACTCGGACCCCCCTGAATATGGGTCTCAGCCAGAAGGTCTGAGCAGTCTAAGAGACCTCAGACAGTGGAGCCAGGATGTATCCCTGGTGCACAAAAGGACTTTGCAAACATATCCCCCATTCAGGGATAACGGCCTTATTCTAGAGATAGGAGAGAAGCCCTAGTCCCTACTTCATAGGACCTGTCAGATCTACATGACCCCAACTTGATGGCATTCCCCTACATATGGTATTGTGGTGGGGGGTTGGGAGGGGAGGGTGTTTAGAGTGCATGGGAGAGGGCAGGGAGGGCAAAAGGGAGGGAAGGAGGGAGGGAGGGCTGGAGGGGAGGGAGGGAGGGAGCGAGGGAGAGGGAACTGGGATCGACATGTAAAATAATAAATTAAAAAAAAAAAAAACGCTTTGACTCCAAAATTTAACTTGAAGAACAATTTATTGGGGAAAAGGATTTCTATTTTTGTTTCCACAGAAAATGAAAAGATGTGGATTCCTTCCAGACTAATGTGGTTTGATCACGCCAGACCGCCTGAAACAGAGTACAAGCTGATCCTACATTCCAAACAGCTGGACAAAACAGCCCTGCAGACTACAGCTAGGATATCTGAATCTTCTTCGAATCCCCCAAGACAGCGCCCCTTACCAGCCGGAAGTAGTTTGGAAAGAACGATGCCCAAATTCCCAAATATTGTGTATAAATGTTTGTTTTCATTTAATTGGACTTTGTTATATAAAATTAAATAAAAATAAATAAATAAATAAATAAAAAAGAAACAGGAAATTTTTGTTTTGTTACTGTATAGTAAGTGTGACCTTGGAATGTCCTTCCTCTTATTGTTATAAATTGTTTGGCAAATGTGGAAAACTGAGATAATACTTCCCTTGTCCAGTTTCAAGGTGGAAGTTTAAACCAGTTAAAGGATGTAGAACTTTTGATATATATATATATATATATATATATATATATATATATATATATATCAAGTGATCTTTCAAAGATGTTGGGAGGGATGAAGTGGACAGTGTAAATGATAAAAAAAAAAAATAGGGACTAGTAATCCTGGGATACTAAATGCCTATCATACAAAAATTTTAAGGGATTTAGCTTTAAGAGTTTATGTGGAAGGTGATGGATCTTCAAAAGGACTATTGGAAGACAATTGGTACAGTATGTTTACAATTTTATAAATAATTTGGTTTGGAACTCCTTTGTTATTCAGTTCATGTCCTCTACTTTGTTAGTATTGGGAGTGGTATGAAATATGTGTGTAACATTTGATGTGAAAAGAACATGGCTAGAGACTTCAAGAATTTTTCATTTTGTTTAAAAAATGTTCTATCAATTCTTTTTGTATAAAACACAAGGGAGAAACCTGATCAATCAACACATGACTGTGACCACAGAGAAAGGGACTCATCAAACATTAAGAGTCTAAAAACATACAAATTATTTTTAAGCTTCCTACTGCAATTGTCTATGCTTTCCCATTGAACGGTAGAGTGTTAAACATTCTACACAACCCCACTGGCAATCAACGTCACATTTATAGACAGTGAGGGAGAGCAAGTTGTTTAAATCACTTCTTTTTTTTCATTTATTTATTTATTTTGCATGTGGATTCCAGTTCCCTCTCCCTCCTTCCCTCCCTTCCTCCCTCTTACCCTCTCTCCTCCCTCACATGCACCCTGACCACCCTCCCCTCCCATTACCCCCACTCAACATGTAGGGCTATGTCATCCAGCTGGGGTAATGTAAATATGACAAGTCATTTGAAGTAGAAACTAGAACTTCTCTCCTGTCTCTAGGTTAAGGGAGTATCCCTCTGTGGGGTATGCATCTACAAGGTCCTATTTTGCACCAGGAATACATCCTGGTTCCTCTGTATGAGGTCTCTTAGACTGAGACCCATGTTCAGGAGGTTTGAGTCAGTCCCTTGCTGGATTCCCAGCTATCAGTCTGGGGGCCCGTTAGCTCCTCCTTGTACAGGTCAGCTGTCTCTATGTGTTTCTGCAACCTGGTCTTGTCCTCTCTCTCTACATCTGGATTCTAGTTCAACTCAGTGTTTAGTTATAGGAGTTTGCTTCTGCTTCCAACAGGTACTAGATGAGGGCTCCATGATGGTGGATAAGTTAGTTGTTGATCTCACTATCTGGGAAGGGCATTTATGGTAGCCTTTCCACGGTTGCTCAAATTGTTAGTTGGAGTGAGTCTTGGAGATTTCTAGACCTTTCTTTAGGTTCAGTTTTCTCTTCAAACCAATAATGGCTCCTTCTTTTATGTTCTCTCTCTCTCTCTCTCTCTCTCTCTCTCTCTCTCTCTCTCTCTCTCTCTCTCTCTCTCTCCCCTCTCTCGTCTTCTATTCCTACCCTGACTCAATCTTCCTAGTCGCACACGCTTTCCTCTCCTCCCCTTCTCTTTCTGCTAGTTCCTTCTCCATTCACTGCCCCCCCACTTCCCATGTGCTCTGGGGGACTTGTCCCTTCTTCCTTCTGTGAGGAACTTTATATGAATCTCTCAGAATCCACCTTGTATCCTAGTTCCTCTGGCAGTGTGGATTATAGGCTGGTGATCCTTTGTCCTAGGCCTAAAATTCATATATGAATGAGTACTTCTTAAGCAGTTTTCTGCTGTCCCTGCTTTTCATTCAGAGATTTTTGGATGTGGTGTATGAAAAAACCCCTGGTTGTTTTTACTGTGTTCCTCTGTGCATATGTGTATATGTAACTATAGGACTTTCTGTGTGTTTCTGTCAGCTTTCTTTGCCTGTATTGACTGATGGATTTCTCTGGTGTGAGACTCTCGCTGAACCTAGCTTAAGATCTGTAGTTCCTCATGTTGGTAACAAAATCTGTTTTTGCTCTGCCAAGTCACCCAGAGAAACACAAAAAGCCTTCACCTCTCCCACTCCAGAGCAGAAGTTCTCACTTGTTTCATTGTTTGGCTCCTGCTCATAGTCAGCTTTTGTCACTGTGTAGAGGAGAGGAGGAGCCAGGCCTCTTATCCATTACCTCTACTCTACTTGGTTCCTGTTTTAAGGGTACGGAGAAATGTTCCATTGGGATGAGTCCAAAGGAAAATAGAAAGTTCTATTCCTTTCTATTTCATGATTTATGTTATCTTTTTAACCAATAATTTGTAAAACTCATGATTTTCTGAAAAACAAACAATAAAAAAAGAACCTGCCCCTGCCCCTGCCCCCATGCAAGGGGAGGGGATCACAGCCAGAAAACACCATCTAGACCATCTAAACAGAATGGATTTTCCCTTCTGTCTATCGCTGATCAAACCTTTTGCTACATCCTTTTTTAAAGGTTAAAGGCTAAAAAATTTCTTTTGTCACCCAGTTGGCCTCAGATATTAAAGTATTAAAGTAAATTCATGAAAGTTTTAGAGTTTTAAAATTGTAAGTAGGTCCCAACAGCTGAAGATTCATTTCAAAATGTTTAACAACAGAAAACTGACTGGATCAAGAACTTTTGCATAAACTGAAAGCATCAGTCCTGTAATCTGGGCTGAAACTAAACAAAAGATCCCTGAGGCTTTAAAATTAGCTGATGCTAACTCAAGCCATACAACTTTCAAATGTTTTAAAACATTTTCATTTGTCAATGAAACCAAAGACAAAAAAAGGTTTTAACCCAAAATTTTGGGCCATGGAAACATCCTATGTCATACCTGTCCAAATGATTATACCTTGTAGCCACAGGATGTCCCTATTGCCACTTTAATGAAAGAAAGCAATCAAGCTAACTCACAACACTCTGTGACATGGTTGAAGTCTTGTTCTGAGGAGCACCAGAGTGCTAGCTGTCTAAGTGACTCTGTGTCCTAGTACCAGGTCATACTTCTGGTCCACTTTTGAGTCTTGTTTGAGAAACCAACCACCATCAACTCATCTACCATCTTGCCTGGTGACACAGATGCTCATCCATGATTGCCACTAGATGAAAGCATGCTTATGGGAGCCGGAGTAGTTACTTCAATCAAAACAATTTGGGCCTAAGCCAGGCACCGTAGCCCAGAGAGCAGAACTTAATGATCTGACCCAGACTATCAAATGTGGAAAAGGAAACTTCACCAACATATATACAGACATACTTTTACTAATAGGCTTGTCCACAGTATGATCTATAGACAAAGAGGGCTTCTTACTTCTGGGAAAATGTGAGCATTAAAAATCTTGGCCCTCCAGGCAAGCATGGTCACATATACCTTTAATACCAGTACCTGGAAGGCAAAGGCAGGCAGATCTCTGTGAGTTAGAGGCCAGCCTGATCTATAAAATGAGTTCCAGGAGGCTGTTACACAGAAAAACCCTGTCTCAGAAAGAAAAAAAAAGAAATAAGAGAGAGAGGGGGGGAAGAGAGGAGGAAGAGGGGAGGGAGGGAGAGTGGGAGGGAGAAAGGAAGAAAGGAAAAAAAGGAAGGAAGGAAGGAAGGAAGGAAGAAACCTTTGCCCTCCTAGAAGTATTTGGCTTTCCCTACAAATTGCTGCATTTCACTGCTAGGATTCTGACCTGGCTACCTGACAAAGGTTCCTAAGACCTCTGGAGCCTACTGGCATTCTAATGGCATACCATGACCTGGAAAGACTCCATGGTAAAGAAAAAATGGATAGCTCAAGCCCACAGGCTGATGGAGGATACCAGGGGAAAAGATAATTCTCCTAGAAACATGACTCTGGTAACTGACCTTCACCAAGCAACCTATCTCAGAGCCACAAAACTTAAAGAGTTGCTTGGACCAAGGTAATGGAAAGCCTAGCATGGGGTGTCTCAGTCAGATGCCTGATTTGTTCTCAAGTGAATCCAAAACAGAGAGCTCTTAACCAGGAAGGGGTCCAAATGAGAGACTAACACCCCAGTGAGCTCTGGGAAAACTGACATCTCAGAGATCTGACCTACTAAAGAAGGGCAAAAGTACTTGCTAGTTTTTATAGACAGCCTTTCCATGTGAATAAACATGTTTACCACACAGGCAGGCTGAAACTGTTCAAATAGTAGCAAGACGCTCCACCATGGTCCCCCGATTTGGCCTCCTTCTAGTAATAGGGTCAAACAGTGACCCCACTTCCATAGCCAAAAAAATCTCAATAGCTAAAGCTTTAGACATAGATAGAAATTTCATTGTACATATAGACTTCAATTTGTACATATAGATTTCAGTGTTCTGGCCAGGTAAAAAGAACAAATTGGACATTAAAGGAAACTAACAAAACTCTTGGTAGAGTTGAGCAAAGAATGGATAGGCATCCTTTCTTTGCTTTGCTTCATCCCATGGCACCCTAAAAAGTGAATGATTTACCCTCCACATGAGATTATTTTTGGTAGATCTCCCCAACTGCTTCCCAGCAGCATTTGTCAGAAATCTCTAACCATTCCTTTCTCAAGTTATTTCAGGCCCTTCAGTTCTCCATACAGGCTATTCACTGAACTGAGAGACCCGGATGACCTCTGAGTTCACCACCCACTTCCCCTTGTTCAAGCCCAATGATACTATCTGGCTCAAGCAAATATCCAAAGGGACACTGAAATTAACCTGCAAATAATCCCAAAAGAATGATTCTCTCCACTCTTACAGTTCTGAAGGTAACTGACTACACCATAGATTTACTGCACCCAATTCAACAAAAAGAAACCCCACAGACACTGATACCAAATGGACTTTCTCTATAATTATGGACCAATTGATATATCTCATTCTTTTATACTTTTCTGGTTTTAGTGTTTACTCCATGTTATTGTTATTCAAGAATAAGACCATAACCACACTTTAAAGTCAAATTTGAAGCAAGCATTAATTCAATACTGATCAGATGGATGGGCTCTGGAAAGGTCCATTATGGGGTTTACAGATAATGGCCCTGAATCAAGTTTTCCAGTGGCTTAAGTATTTCCCATCAGGTTCAATTAGAGTAAAACATACATCTTGACATACCTCTGGTCTACATCCAATCAGAGGTAGTCTTACATCCTGACATATTTCTTGCATGTGAATCTCCTGCCTGCATGTGATCAAGCACATCCAGTACAGATGGGCCAAACAAACTTGTTTAGGGGAGTGAAAACATGTGAACTATTATCTCCCATAAACAATAACCTCCAGCATTTCAGGAACTATCTCTCCTAGGGCAAAGCGCTTGCAGATCAGAGGCATTTTTCTTTCATGGATCTCTAAGACACAGTAATTAAAGCATAAAATGTGACTTTGATTCTATACTCATATCTCAGGATTTGGAACTAGGGACTGAGACAAATGAGACAACAAGCATTTATCTTTCTGTGTCTGGTTTACATCACAATATAAAATTTTCTAGGTCCAACCATTTACTACAAATTACATGATTTCATTTTTCTTTACATACATGTACTATTTCATTGTGTATGTATGTCATATTTTTATCATCCATTCATCTGAGGATATTCAAGTTGTTTCTTTTCCTGGCTATTGCAAGTAAGGCACTAATGAATATTGAAAAGCATAATTTTTACTATATTCTGAATCTTACCCTTATGCCAGCAAATAAGTGTAGCTATCCACTTATCAAAGAAGAATGTCTTCACAGAAAATGGAGATCATCACAGAAAACCCAGCTCCTGTGCATACATCTACATCACAACTCTCACGCCTGTAGCTCAGGGAGCATCACAGAAGAAAATCTGGAAATACTGCAGGAGCCTGAATACTACAAAGTCTGCTGTAAAACAGTCTTACATAAAAATGGCTTCATAAACATGCCAAGGACAATGACAACATTAAGAGACATTCTAAAATCAAAGGGTAAAGTTTTCACAGAGCCCCAGCCCTAGGCCAAGAATTACACACAAATAAAGACTGCCAGAAGAGGGGGAATTCATCTCTCCAAAGTATGAGACCCCTTACTGGTTGTTCATTGTAGGATGGTCAGCCTTGAAATCATATACACTCAAACAACAAAAATGGACTCAGCATGTTTTACACACACACACAAAGAAAAAGAGGCTGTCAATTTCAGTAGGTGCAGACATAGGAAGGTTCAGAAAGAAAAGGGAAGCAGGAAAATGATGAAATTCTATTTCAATTAAAACATACAAAGAAGATAAATGTATTGTTGACTCTTTTCCAAATTTAAAACATAAAACCTGATAAACCAACAGCACATAGTGATAAATGGTTCCCTGACAGTTTTCTCTTTACTAATCCTTGGCAGCCCTTGAGGAAGTCAATCAAGAACATTTCTCCTCTTCAAGTTCATCTCTGATGCATTCAGGAAGTTATGGTGTGTATCACACAGTATTACTATTAATATTGCATTTGAGAAATTGACAGAATAATTTTAAAATATGTTCTATTTACAGAGATTGAAATAATTTATTTCAAGATCCACCTTTCACAAACAAATAAGCTATGCAGGATGAAAAGAAGGTAAGTATCAAAGTCAATACAAACAATCACTGCCTACCTAGAGCCAGTGCAGATTAAATCTTGGTCCCCTTTGCTTTTGTAATGCCCCCTTCAGATTTTCCTTGATCAAATCTTCAGAGCTGTCAGTTGCCATTTGCTAGTAGTTATTGCCATCCTAAGGGTCTCCGTGACAATGAATTATAGCTAAGCTCTCTTTTAGACCATCAACTCAATTCGTGGTGGTTACATATCTGGCTATAAGACAATGTGTAAGGTGACCTCTAGTATGCAAAATCAATTCTACTGCCCTCTAGGCAAACCTCGGAATGACTGTCCCTCCTTTTCAATTATCAAGGCACTATGCAATCCTAGCTTGACAAATGGACATTTTAAAGTTTAAATGTGATGGATGGTTTTCATTGCTTAAGTAAACATAGCTTTGCTTCAAGTAGTGAACTGTAAAGTGAAAGTCTAGAAAAAATGATAAATACACTATGACCAAAATGTATAGTTTTACTAACAGGTACTCACTAATAACATTACTAAATCTACAAAATGTACAGCATGGGTATACATGATACTTTTCTGTGTCATCAGAATTTTACCAAACTGAAATTTAAATTTCTGTGAAAATTTACTATGTTTATATTAGTATCAGAGTGAACATGACTTTTGTCTCTCATCATCCTATTAACAGTGTGAAGTCACAAACATAATTACAAAACATTGCCATGTTAAATCTATAGCCTCCAACTAAATCAATAATGCCAATTTTGTACATGTGAAATACATGGTATATATGTTTTCTTTGTTTGACTCCCTCTCTTACTGTCTCCCTTGAACCCTCTTCCTCTCCTCTTTTGTTCTCTTCCTCCTCTCTTTAAGTTTCTGTCCCACCGTCTCCTTCCTACTTTCATGCTCTACACACACATGCATACACACACACACACACACACATACACACACACACACACACACATGCATGCACGTGCACACACATACATAAATACACACACATATATAAACATATATAAATACGCACATATATACATATACAATATATATACATATATATATACAGAGAGAGAGGGAGAAAAAAAGAGATTCAGCATTTCATAAGAAGTATATAATAATTATTTTCCCAGCTAGGCCTTTTTTGCCTCCATTATTAGATATGTGTTCCATCTATTCTTAATTTCTTCAGAACTTTTATCTTGAAAAAATGCTAAATTTTATCTGAGACTCTCTTTACATTTATTAAGAATACAACAGGAATTTCTCTCCATGAGCTGATTTGTGTACTTTATTGTATATATTTGCATACATTAACTCAATCCCCTGTCCCTGGAGTGAAATCGACTTGGTCAGTGTGTATGGACTGAATAATGAAGCATTAAAAATTTGTAAATATTTAATTTTATTTGTAAACATTAAATTTTAATTTTTTTCCTGTGAATTTTTGTGTTCATCAGAAAAATTTGTATATAGGTTTCCTTTTCTGTTTTATTCTGTTTAATTCCTACTCTGTTTTATTTTATTTTTAGTGTAAAAATTTTTGCTATGCACTTTCATCTTGAAAAAAAAACTTTCTTGCATAAAATACACTTTTGCTCTATCTTAAAGTTTCTGAGAAGCTGTGCTTTATTTTTATATTTAGTTTATGAATATTTACATTTCTACTTTGATTTCTTCAATGATACACTATCTGTTCAATAGTGTGTGAATTGTAGATCTTTAAAAGGATCAGAAATGATATAATGAATACACACACACACACACATACATGTTGTTATGGGTAGCCCATCAGACATGATCACTTCACTCACACATATTTAGAGCTAATAGAAAATCTGGGGTAACACCCAGGTATTTGAGGATCGAGGTGTGGTTACAAAGTGTTCAGAAACGATGACATGGCATCTTGCTCAACAGCTTCAGGGGGCTTCACCGAAGAAGTTTGAAGCAAAGAGTTTAACAGAAGCTAAGGATAAGCAGATAGCTGGAGGAGTTCCTGAATAAACAGATAGTTTATCAAAGGCTATATTAGCTAGGACATCCTGACTTATTCATAGAATAGAGTTAGTTTTCCATGGGAGTCTCCATAAAAGAAATCAGACTCCAGTTAAACCTGAAATGGCCTGAGCAAGAATACTAGATGGAGGCACCTTAGGATTGTCTTGCCCTGTCACAAGTGTGTGTGTGTGTGTGTATGTGTGTATGTGTGTGCGTGTGTGTGTGTGTGTGTGTAAATGAACAAATATCAATCTGCTTACATTGAAATAGTAATGTAAGCAACTGCAGAGAGAAATGGCTATACTAGACCTTCCATGGGTTCTAAGAAATGTTTACTGTAAATATGAAACTGCTATGTGGTTCTTTCTCCAGTGATAGCAAATAGAGACATTTGGGGAAGTCCAAAGCTGCCATGGGTACCTCTTAGGAGGCAGAGAAGATAAGAAACTGGCAAATGCCAGGCCTATCTCTTTGGAGCAGAGAGAAGCATAAAGGAAACCAGGAGTTGGGGTGGTAAACTGCAACAGCATGGGAACTAGTGGGGGTGGGAGGAAGCACGTTGGCTAGAACAGACTGGTGGCTTTGATATGCATTACAGACAAATGTTAATAGGGAACCAGATGGCCTATTTGTCTGAGGAATGCTAAGTGTAGACTTATATATCTCCATCAGCAATCCTTCTGTTTACCTTGTCAGAATTCAGCCTGAGCTGAGCCCAAACTGTCATTTTGGGACATAGTTAGTGCCACTGCCACTGGGAAGCTCAACCATTGGAGCAGCCCATGATGGCTACCTCATACCAAAGATACCAAGAATTTGGTGGTTACCCAGTTCACAGAGCTAAGTTGCCTCAGGAGTCCCAATCTGCCATGGAAAATCTAGAGGGTTCCTGAAGAACCAAAGGTTCTCCATCAACAACTGAAGCTGAAAATGCTAGCTTTATATCAGGAAAGGAATCAGCAGCAATAGCAACCAGGTAAATTTAGTATGTGACACTAAGAAGGCCAAGAAAATAAAAGATAAATAAATCTCCTTTCTACCATGTTGCCTTTTTTTATCTGGGCATCTATAAGATGTTGAAGTCCACATTCAGAATGGATCTTCTGACATCAATTAAGTCAATCAGGACAACAATTGCAGTTACCTATTCTAATGACATAAAACCTAGCATCACAATCTCCAAGTATGTTTGCAGTATCTATTGTTTTTCTTGCTATTGATCTTAAATAGGCTACAATAAGTTACAAATAATCGCTTCAATTTGTTTGTGTTCATTAAAGCTTATATTAGCTATTTTGAATATATCTCAGGGCTCTTTTTATTTTTGGTCAAAGATCTCAAAATATACCAATACTTGAAATAAGCATAAAAATGTATAAACCAGCACAGAAAATCTAAAATCTAGAATCGTGATTTTGTTTACATTGGCACCCTCCTTGTTAGAGCTGTGATCGCCATAATAGTGCTAATTAATGAGTAATTTTTTTTGTGCCAGGCACTGTATTAAGCCATTTTATTAGCTTATATGCTACAATGCCCTAGTGCCATTGGCATTATCATTGTTGGCTAAGTTTTACAGATAAAAGACTTCAGCAAATTGAGTTATGAAACGCTAAACAAAGAAAATTATAGAATTGGATCTTCTAAACCAGTTACCATGAGCAAGTCATTTCCTGTTTCTGAGTCATATTACATTTCTTTGAAAGATTTAGAAATTGAACAATTTTAATATAATTTATTACCATTCTAAAATTATATCTTACATTGTAAAATGATTCACTTTTCAAATCATGACACAGCTTTGGAAATAGTCGTGGAGGGAAATCTTTGCTAGATATACACTCCTAAGGTTTATCATTTGAAAAGTTCACTTTTGAGTTTATCTTAGTAACAGAAATTCTTGCTGAAAAAGGAGGCAAGCAACACATATTGTACAAGGTTGAATTACTTAAAGAACAGATGAAATTTAGACATTAAATGCAGAAACAAAGAATTACCCTAACACCTTCCCAACCTCTGAACTCCTATGTATTAAATCAGAATATTACATAATAGTGATAGCATAAATGAGGAAGAGGTAGAGACCACAACCATTTATACTTCATTTCTTGTGACCATCATGTAGAGTAGTACTATCTGTAGCAATGATGTGGTTGTAAGTCAAACTAGTGCAGAGTAAAGCTATCTTACCCACGTTAAGAAATGAGTGACCTTAGCCACTAATCAACTGAAATATTAAAGGGTCTTTGTGGGGGATGTTGAAGACAGGGTTTCTCTATGATACAGGCCTGGCTCTCCTGGAACTTGCAATGTAGGCAAAGGCTCAAACTCACAGATATCTGCCTGCCTTTGCCTCTGTCTCCTGAGTGTTGGCATGAAAGGGGTGCATCACCACTGCCTAACTGAAATAAAGTTTTGTAACTCTTGGAAAGTTAAATAAATTCATGTTTGAGTTCCAGGAAAAGTGAACATTCCAAAGGAGTGTATGTTGTGACAGTCATTCAATACTAATTTTTATTGAAAGTATCATTCAAGACATTCCCAGTAGAGTACCTATGTGATTATCCATTTTCTTACAGAATACAAATGATATGCTTGTTTCTGAAGTTATGGTGTGACTGAAAACTACCATAGAAATTAAATGTTTGTGGGGATGTGAACTGTGAAGGGATAAGAGTAAAAGTGAATATAGTTATCACTCATTACAAAATACGTTTTGATCCTTATATATTTTACTTCAAGCTTTATTCAATGCCCTCAACTTAACAAAAACTTTTGTGCTTTTTCCTTTGTGTATAATTCCTACGTTTTAGACAACTTTTAGCTGATAAACATACACTCTTGGGAATTAGAATCCTGATAGTTTTGTGGTTTTGCTTTGAGGAGGCAGGTACTCTCTACTCAGCTCTGGATAATCTGGAACTTTATATAGACAAGAATAGCCTAGGATTCACAGAGATATGCCTACCTTTGTGAAGTGCTGGGATTGATGGAGTGCAGAATCACACAAGGCTGTCAGTTTTCATTTATGGGGTATTTAGATTATTTTATTTTATCCCTTAAATAGATTAACATATATGGGACACAATATCTCGGTGGCATCTTGGCAGTGCCAAACTGCCTAGTGGAATCCTCTTGCTCCTCCTGATGCAGGCAACAACTTTTCACACAGTCTAAATGGTATCTTTAGAAATCCAGCTGCAAAACAATCTGGGATTTCTATTTGAAGATTTGTGTTTACATATACATTTATGTGATATCTTTCAGAAAATAAGTAAATGGATAGTCTTTCAATGAGTACTTAGTGCTTATTTTTGGACAGCTTTCTTTTTGAGCCACTGTAACTACAACAAAAGAAAAGAAGATTCATAACATTAACTGTTGAAAATTAATAATCTTAGAAAGATTCCCAACTCTGATACCATTAATAGTAAGTATGTTAATAGGCAAATCAAACTCCTGGTCAATTTCAAAATTTGAATATGTGAAATACGAGCTAAACAAAGAGGGTTGTCTTAGATAAGATTACTACCCCTATGATGAAACACCATGGCCAAAATTCATGTCTGGGAGGAAGTAACTTATTTGGTTACACTTCCACATCATTCCATCATTGAAAGAAGTCAGATAGGAAATTTGCCAAGGCAGGACCCTGGAGGCAGGAGCTGATGCAGAGGCCATAGAGGAGTGCTGCTTACTAGCTTGCTCCCCAAGGCTTGCTCAGACTGCTTTCTTATAGAACCCAGGCAGGACCACTAGCCCAGGTATAGCACCACCCAAAATGAGTTGGGCCATGCCTCATAAATTACTAATTAGGAAAATGCTATACAGGCTTGCCTACAATCTGATCTCATGGATACATTTTCTTACTTGAGGTTTCTTTCTCTCAGATGACTTAAGCTTTGCCTAGTTGACATGAAACTATCTGCCACTCCACCACATCTAGTTTCTTTACATTGGGAAATGCAACCTCAACATAGTTAGAAATACTTTATTTCAACTCTGGGTTTATTGTGCTATGATTAATGATGAACATTAGCATACACACTGTCTTATGGTAAATGGATTCCCCAGCTAGTTTACAAAAGCCTCTTTAATCCACATATTGATGAATCTAAGAAGTTCAAAACTTTCCACAACAACTTGTCCTTTGATTCAAATCTGAAGATATTTATGGGAGTAGAATATCTTGTTCATAGTAGTCATTCAATGTTTGTCGAATCGGTCATTTCTACCTAGCTGATTTCATTATTGTCAAAGTCCCATGATGTTTGAAAAGAGACAGGACTGTCTTGCAGGCCAACCCTAGAACATTTTTAGTAATGACTAGCAAGTTTCTTCACATTCATCTTCTTATACCTAAAAGTAGGAGTAATATGTGTACTAAGTAGTAAGTAAAACCCTTTAATAAATATACTTAGCCCAATACCAAGTACATTGTAAGATTTTATTTTAAAGAGAGGAAGAAAAATGGGTAGGTTTGTTCAGGAATTGACCTAATATAAATATATCCTTTGGAAAAAAACTGTATTAGGAGAAAAGATCTCAAGATCACCAGAGTCATTATTAGATTATTGGTGGAAAAATATTAAAAATAAAACAGTATATTATATAAGAAACAACATAAATGGAGCCTTAAAAGGAAACTTTTTTAAACCTGGGAAGAGGCTTCTGACACAGAGTTAGAAAAGCTGTGGGAATTTTAGGAGGTAGCTGAGAGACAGAGAACAGGGTCTAAAATTATTGCAGATGCAGGAGGGCATAAGGGAGAGACATAGCAGGCTGCTGAAGGGAGAAGAGAGGAAACTCCCAATGTATAGGCTCAGGAAGGCAAAAGGAGAGATGGAGCAGGTGTCTCCCAAGGAAGGAAACAAAGAAAAGGGTCATCACTGTCTTAGGTAGGACAGCTGGAGGGAGTTCCTCTCCTGGAGGTAGGTGAAAGAAAGCCTATGAGGATATGAGCTAAGGTGGAAAAAGTGTCCTGGTGACAAGAATTTTAATCCAAGTCATCCCCAAACAGAATGAAAGATTTGTCCAAGAAAATTTCCCAATCATAGAGAGGTGCCCCTTCTCATGTGACTAGAGGCACAACACGGCAAAAATAGGTTTTTGGCACATAAGTGTGGCTTCTGTAGTAACAGCAGACAATGCACTCTGGGGTGACAACACTTACCCAGTAGATGAAGAGAAACAATTGGTTGGAGCAGGTAGAGGATAAAACACATGGAGAGGTAGATTTTAAGAGAGTTTTGGGGAAAGGAGAGGGTTTCAATAGAGGGAAAGTGTCTTAACATAGAGAGAGGCCCAGAAGGGCATAATAGACTTCAGGAGCCAGAGAGACATTTACAGAGTAGTCTTGAAAAGTTAGATGGTTAGAGGAGGTGGGGAGGGGCAACACCTGGAGTCAGACTCTAGAATTGGAGCCAGCAGAAACAAATGATCCAGCGATTTGTTAGGAGAGTCAGGTCAGCTGCTTGGTTTAGAAAGACCAAGTTCCTTGGAACGGAACTCATTCATCAATCCCATGGTTTTGGCACCAGATGACTGGAAAAAAGAAACTAAAAAAGGAGGACATGGCTGCTTCTAAGAATTGTGGTGGAGGAGAAAGTTTATTGTAGATAAAAGAGAGATCATTTCCAGAGACAGAGACATCTGGGACAGCCCAGAGTGAACATGAACCTGATCCTGGCCATGTGAGGAAAGCATGGCAGGAAGACCAAGAGGCCAGGAGAATAAATGGTAAATCAAAGGGCTAGATAATCAAAATGACCACATTTTGTTGGGAAGGGCAGCTGAGAAGCATAGTGCCTTGGCTGGGAAAATTTGGGGTAGGAGAAGATTCTACCCAGCATACCCAGTAACAGGGCTGAGGGGAACCTGGTGGCCAAGTCTGCTTTGATATGTTAAATAGATACCTTAATAAGCCATTTCTTCCTGAGTTTGAGGCCTAACAATATGTAGGAAACAACCAAATGGGTTCTAGCTCAATTTCTTTGTTCTATGACTTAAATATGTGGTGTATGCAGAGAAAGGGTAAACTTTTGGTGGGGAAACAAGAGCAGTGACCACATCCCTTATTATCTGGGTATCTATAGGACCTCAGTGGCCAACAACCCCAAAAGAATAATCTTTTCCAGACAGCAAGTTTTTTATTTGTTAGCCTGTGGTGTCTAGTAGGGACATCATCTTCTAATTATATGGTAACTCCATTTAACCTCATTTTATATATGTGTATGTAAATATTTTAGGAAGCTTCTACAGTAGTGGGTTGCTATATGACGTTTTTGAAATATCTTTATTGTTAGCTATCCTATCCAACATTTCCTCTTAAATCTATCTTCCATCCTTCACCTCGTTATTTTTTTTTCTGTTCTGTCACTGCCTTTTAAACCTTATCCCTTTATTTTATTTTTTATTGAAAATATGTTCTTCTCTCATACAACATATGCCAACCACAGATTCCCCTCCTTCCACTCCTCCCAGCCTTCCCAACCACTCTTCTCCCTCTGATCCACTCTCCCTTCATTTCCCTTGGAAAAGAGCAGGTCTCCAAGAGACAAAAGTCAACCATGACAAAACAAGATAAAATAAGACAAAGAAAAAGCCCTCATATTAAGGCTAGACAAGACAACCAAATAGGAGGAAAAGTGTGACGAAAGCAGGCAAAAGACCCCCCCCCACTGAGCTAAACAACCACAACATGTATTCAGATGAATGGATGTAGATCCGTGCAAGCTCCATGATTACAATGTCAGTTTATGTGAGCCCATATGAGCCCTGCTTGTAGATTCGGTAGCCTATATTCTTCTGGTGTCTTCCATCCTGTCTGATTCCTAAAACCTTTTCTCTCTCTTTTCAGCAGGGTTCACCAAGCTCTGAGTTGGGGAATCCGATAGAGACCTCTCATTTAGACTCTCCAGGTGTGTCTAGCTGTGGCTGCATCTGCTCCCTTCTGCTCCAAGAAGAACCCTGTCTGATGATGACTAGATAAAGTCCAGATCTATGCGTACAAGAAAATGTTAGGAATCATTTCATTTTTTTTTTTGTTTTGTTTTGTTTTCATTTCGTTTTTCTAGTTGTGTTTGGTTCTGCCCAATGTCTCTGAGCTATTATTCAGGCTCCAGTTCTTGGTCCTCCAGGCAGTGGATGGCATGGGCTCCCTCTAACGGCAGGGGCTTCAAGCTATAAGTTTGCTACTCCTACAAGTTCTGCACCATTATTATCCTAACACTTCTTTCAGGCAAGACAAATTGTAGGTGGAAGGTTTTGTGAATATGGTGGTGCCCAGGTTTCTCTTTCTATAGCTTGCAGAATATTTTTCTGTGCCTAAGAGACTAGAACATAACATGAAGGCTCCATGCAGGCACCAGCTCAACCCCTCTATGTTCAATGAGTTATGTGCATGCTGTCCTCAGCAAAGGGATCCCATTGTCTGTTTTCAGAGAACAGCCCTACGCCTTAGCATAAGCCTCGTTGTTAAGTGATCTCCATGGGGCCTCTTGGCCAACAATCCAAACAAATGCAACCAACCCATCCCCAATACTGGAAGGCTTAACTTGCCCTGCATTGCCTTGCTACTAAAGATGGCCAGTTCAGACTCCATATCCATTATTAGGAGTTCTCACTGGGTTCACCTTAATATACTCTAGAAAGTTTTTGTTTGACTACAATTCTCCCAAATGTTGACCCCAGTTCCAGATGTCTCTCACCTTTAAGCCTTTATACTACTGAGTTCTTTCTCCATTTCCTTAATACTCTCCCAAAGAACCTTGGTAATTTTCTGAACTCTATGGTTATTCTAAATGGAACACACATATATGGTTTCAAAGCTAAAATCCACAAATGAGAGACGACAAACATGTGATGTTTATCTTTCTGATCTATGTTATTTACCTAGAATGATTGTGTCTAGTCTCATCCATGCGCCTGCAAAGTTTATTTTTCTTACTACTTGAATAATATTCCATTTTGCAAATACACCACATTTTCATTGTCCTTTTATCAGTTGTTAAGCATCTAGGGTATTTCCATTTCTTTGCTTTTGTGAATAAGGCAGAAATAAATATGGATGAGCAGTTATTTCTATAGTTGGATATAGCATCCTGTGGACATCTGTCCAAAAGTTGTAAATCTGTATTATGTCAAAGACCTGTTTCTGGGGAATTCCACATTGATTTCCACAATGACTGAACAAGTTTACACTCCTATCAGCAGTGAATAAGTTTCCTTCTTTCTTCATAGCCATGCAAGCCTCTGCCATTATTTGATGATTTTATATCAGGGATGTTTACTAGGGTAAGATAAAATGTGAAAATAATTTTAATTCACATTTTCCCTACAACTAAGGGTGTTGAACTTAAACAAATGTTCTCAGTCATTTGTATATCATCTTTTGAGAACTGCATTTTTAAATGTTATTTTCTTGGTGTTTAGCTTTTTTGATTCTTAAAAATACTTTAATTAGATGTTTAAAATGTATTGGGGGCCTGGAGAGATGGCTCAGTGGTTAAAAACACTAGCTGGTCTTCCAGAGATCCTGAGTTCAATTCACAGCAACCACATGATGGATCACAACCATTTGTTGTAATGAGATCTTGTGCCCTCTTCTGGCCTGCAGGCACACATGCACCCAGAACACTATATACATAATAAATAAATATTTAAAAAATATATACTTACATAGATAGATAAATAGATATGATGTGGGATGTCTTTCTGTATTCTGAAAATATGTTTAATTACCATTGGTTAATAAAGAACCTGATTTAGCCAATACCCAGGCAGAACATATACAGGCCAGCTAGGTTTTCTAGACATGCAGAAATACATTTCAGATGGACAGGTAATCTTCAAACACTTCAAAGATCTAGAGAGTATTCCACTTAAAAATGTTTTAAAACCTTAGACTTTTCTTGACAATGAGACACATCTGTTCCTGGCAGCACCAATTACTTCAAGAGGATGATGGGCATCGAAGCAGCTCTTTATGGAGTTTGCTTTCAATGTGGCAAGGCTGCTTGCCTTGACGTCTTGACTGTATGCTGTATAAACTGGACGTGCAGGACCCACAGAAAAGTGGCTGTTAAACTTGCCAAAACAGGATGGGACAGCCCTTCAGAGATCCTGCTTCATGAAAGAATCTGCCAGACATTCTGCATGACACAGAAGGAAATGACTGACAAACTACCAATATAGGTGGAAAGTTTCAAATTTCTTGCTTCACTGAGAAATCTGCCAGACACTCTCATGCCCCCTATGTAACAGAAAAACCTTGGGTGACTGTCCGTGCAGGCAGCCAGATATCTCTGTCATTCCATTGTTTTGGAAGTTTCGTACAATGTACTTCCTGTTTACTTAGGTAATATTATATCCTTCTGGGGTCTTTGTTGAAGTTGAAGACTAGATGTTTATAATTATAGTTTTCCTTAATTATGATAAAAGACAATTTAGATACAAAAATTCAGACACACAAAGATAGGATAGATGATAGAATATTTTTTTTTTAATTTTGCCAAATACAAATAGCCTAAATATTAACTATAATTCTTGCCTGTTATCTGTTTTGTAACAGGTAATTTTACAATTTTAAAGTGAAACCTTCCTTTTTAATTAGACAGAAAGAAGGAAATGATTTGGAATGGCTTTCTGTGTGCTATGAATATGTTTTATTACCATTGGTTAATAAAGAAGCTGTTTTTCCCAATAGCCAGGAAGAATAGTGTCTCTATATCAATATTTGAGGACCCTTGTTTACCCTAATTGTTTTTTCTCCTATGTGAGAATACAACAAGAATCACCATATATGTATTGCACTGAGCCTTCATTGAACAGTGTTAGTACCATAAGATGGTACTCTCTAGTCTTCAAAACTGCAAGAAATAAATTTATACTTCATCAGTCTTCCAATGTCATCTCTCATTGTGTAATCCATTTATACATAAGGAACAAAATCTGACATATAAAGCACAGGAATGAAACGTATCCATGAGATTTCCTGTTTAATTCATTATACCCAGAAGGCTAAGTTCAAAAGTAGCTATGACAAAAGGTGGGGTGAGGCTGTAATTGCCTCTGAGTGCTCCATGAAGTCAATAATTCATTGATGGAGAATTCCAAAACTCATTCTAAAATTGACAACAAAATACCTTTTTAGGAATTCAAGAATGGAGGGCTTGGCCCTTTAAAATTGAGAAAAGCTATACATGCTGAAGATGTTCTAATAGGTGAAGTGAGACAAGAATAAAGAAGAAGGCAATGCCAGAAGGGCATTTCAAGACTGTTACTGTGGTAACCTATTTATCTCTTACCATTAGATATAAACAAGTCTGATGTGCTGCACTTTATGATAGAAATTTGAATACAATCTTGTAATAACATCCGTTAATTTAGCTGCAACCACATCTTAATTAATAAGAGGAGTGACACTTGAATTTACTAATGTCTAACACAATTGATCATGCAGTCAGAACAGACAGGTTATTTTGAGGATAAAGTGATAAAATGTGTATGCCACCTCTAAATTTTGTGAAATGGTCAATTAGTTCCTCTGCAAAAGAACACTGTTTTGGAAGAGAGAAGGTAATAGAGAGAAAGAGACCATATTACTCCCACCACATTGTTGCAAAATCATGGTTGTTTTCCTCCACCCCACAAACACTTTACACAGCTTTATATAGTCGGTGCCACAAAATATAGCAAGCAAACAACTGACACATTAGTTAAGAGGCCTTCCATTTTACTTTGACAGCTCATGATAAAGGAATTTAATTGTGGAAAAAAGGAGAATAATTTTAGCTGAATGTCATTTGGTTCATTCAAACTGGGAATCGGGGACATTTTTAACAAAGGTTTTGAAACTTCTTTTGAAATCAGGAAGCTGCTATGCACAGATAAGAGGAGAGGTTTGAGGATTCTCTATCAGAAATTTCAAGGTTTTTTTCCATCTGCTTTTTCACATTAACTGGTAATTATCCAGAAAGGCACATAATAGTGAGGAAATGACAGAAGCCAACAAAGGTTTTCCTAAGATATGTAAATTGTCAGTGATCGGCAAGGTGCAACAGAAAGGCTTTCTACAGCACAATTATTTATGCCAGTTCAGTTTGCTTTTAGGTAGCAGTTACTGCCCGCTCCAGAGCAGCTCCTTATCACCAGCTCTGCACATTAGCTTTCACGAGTCACTAAGAAAATGTGGCAAAAAGGTTGCTTAAAAGGCTGGTGCTTCTCTCTTATTTAGAGATTTTTTTTTTCTGAGAAATAGTATTTTGATGATGAGAAATAGTATTTGATGATATTAAACAATAAAATATTCTTTAATTTTCATATATATATTTGGTTTGTGTAGAGAGGTTGTAAAGGAATTTGTGTATGTAATATATATATATATATATATATATATATATATGCACACACACCACACACATAAACTCACAAACATACACACACACACACACACACATATATATATGTATACACACACACACACACACACACACACACACACACACACACACATATATATATATATATATATATATATATATATATATATATGGCACAGTAAAGATATTGATTGTATGAGGACCTTGTAGATAACCAAATGATGCAACCCAAGGTTAACTTCAAATTTTTTTCTAGGAATTCCTTAATGAACATTACTCTTAGGTTTGTTTACAGATCCTTTTCTGTCCAGTAAAATTTGTCTAGGGCTGATAAAAAGAAACACCCTATCAAATCAGTGACAAGTCTAAAGTCCTGGCTTCTTTTTCTTTATAATTGTTTTGGTCTATATACAGTGTTAATTACATAACATATATTATTAAATGTCGATATATTAAATTATATCACATATATAAATATATATATATATATACATCAAAATGAGGAATCTTAATATTAGAAGAATTAGCTACAGCAATGTTTAATTGCAACTCTTATAATCAGAGATATTACTAAAAATGAACTAAAAGTTTTTACAGAAATGTGAACTCACCACATCTGAACAATGTGCCTATGAGAGGTTTGTTAGAATCTTTACCTCCAGATGAGGAAAGAAAATCAGAAGTTTCTTAAATGACTAAATCTACATCTGAAGTACTAAAGTAGAGATTAGATGCAGGGTGTACCTATACCCTGGAACCTATTCATTCATAAACTACACAAGAAAAATTTAAAATGAATATTTGTTAAAGACATATCAAATGACAGTTATTTCTTAGTTTTCCTCTTGAGTCTCTGGTTTGGATCATCATTTTATTTATTCCTTTGAATAGGACTTTCATTTTCCATCTATTTCCAATATAAAATCTACCTATGGCTTTGTGCATTTACTTGACTCAACAACTTCACTCGTGACTAGCTTTCCAAAGAGACTCCTGAAATGACATGGCCTTTGAAACTCTCTGCTATAATTTTATTTTATTGTAAAACATTACTATAATCTTCCACAGCCATGTGCAATCAGCACCTATTATACACAGGTAAAAATATATTTCATTATCAATAAATTTTAAATGTATTTAGTTTTATTATCGACACTAATCATGAGGTTGGACTCTTGCAATGTCCCTCATACGAGATAACCAGTATGTTAAAGAAATAATTATGTGCTGATTTTTCAATATACATTGTCAAGACAGGATGTTAACATAAAAATGAATTTAATTGTATTTATTGTCCTTTGTTTTCTCAAATGATTAGCTCTTAGGAGATATGAAATTTTTCTCAGAAGGAAAAACTAAAGAATAAAGCCTCAGAATAATGTTTGACAACAGCTAGTCTCTTTAGGTATCTGCATAGTAGTGTAGTACATGAGGATCTTTTTAAAAAATGTTTTTATTTAAATTTGAAACAAGATTGTTTTACATGTCAATCCCAGTTCCAGAACTCTCCCATCGTCCCCTGTTCCCCCCCCCCACCAACCCCCATCCCATCCCTTTTTTTCTCCCCAGAGAGGGTGAGCTTCCATGGGGTGTCTTCAAAGTCTGTCATATCATTTGGAGCAGGGCCCAGGCCCTCCTCCATGTGTCTAGGCTAAGGAAGTATCCCTCTACATGGAAGGATCTCTTTCTCCTCAAAGTTTTCATTTTCATCATTCACACTGCCTAAATTATACATTTTTATTTTTGAGAATGATTGAATATAATAGGATAATATCATTGACTCCAACTCACTTAGAGTCCTAAATTTGGGATAACGAAGTCAAGAGACACCAGAGTTAGGAGAGTGATGAGCTCCAGTGTATGACAGAGCATTTTACTTACTTCACATTATCACCTAAAGGACAGTTGAAACAAGGACACCTGTAAATGTAGCCCCAAATAAAGCACATACATACTTAGAACATTATGAGAATAGTGCTTGTATCACAATGCCAAAAGGTTTAACATGCCTGAATGAAGTCTCCTTATCTATATTCACTATATAATGTTAGATTGTGTTTGTCTATGGTGCTTTATCAAAGACTATCATATTAAAAACAGGATTGATCAATTGACCCTAGGGGGCAAAAAACCTGTCAGTGACTCTTAGTGTAGAATCACAAAAGAATCTTTCTGAAATTATAACACTGGTTAACTAATGAAGACCATTCATATTACATATTCCAAAATTTTGAACTGAGGGTTGTTAAATTTGAAATAGGAGAAAGACTGATGCAGAGATAAACAAGAAGTTCTGGAATGAGGTAGATATGCCAGGAGAGAAAAATCAAAGCAAGGATATAGAGGAGGGAGAGAAAAACAGAGTGAAGAGAGTAGATAGGAAGAGAGGAAAATAAAATAGAAAGATGATGTGATAGGAAAGATTGAAATTTAAATAGGATAGAAAATCAGAGAGAGTCAACCAGTCAACAGTACACTTGTTGATTTTGAAAGAAAACATTTTCTATTTCTAACTCTAATTCATGCAAACTACATAAATAAATTTTCTTTCTTAAGGTTAATCTTAGTGATTTTCTGTTAATCTAAGTGGTTTAGGAATGACATCTGTAAACCATCAGCACATGATTTTATAGGTATAAAAGCTGAAATATGCTCTATAGGTTGAAGATTATATATATATATATATATATATATATATATAAATATAATCTACAGATAGATAGATAGATAGATAGATAGATAGATGTGTTTGTGCACAGATTTTCATTATATGTGTGTATGTGTGACAACTTTTGTTTTTATCACTTTCTACTTATTTTACATAATGTGAAATTTACAGTGTATTAAGCCAAACTTTTCATATTAACTCTGAAATAATTACAGTAATATAGGAAACATGCAAGAGAAAACAATTTTGAAATAACCATATACAGATGGTGGGCTTAATATCAGCTGGCAGTTATTTTTCTAATTCTCCATAATTATTTCCAGAGCTTAAGATAAAGAATTTCAAAACTTCATAAATTTATGGAATATTAGGTACTTAATGGCAGTAGAGTTGAAAGGACATTTTACCAGAGAAAGACTAACTTCTGTTTCTTAAGTTCCAAGTGGATGGTGTAAATGAAGCCATGCTGGTATGATTATCTATCTTCTCCTTAGACTTTCAAAAGAGTAGAACATTACAATTCATATTGGAATTACATGGTAATCAATTTGATTCATTATAGCAAAATAAATGAGAAGATGTTTAAAGGATGGGTGCTTTGCTCCTTCCTTCCCTCCTTCTTTCATTTTCACTGCTGAGCCTATGATGGGGCAGAACATCATAACTGAGAGCATGACTTGGTACAGAGTTGTTCACCATTATTTTCCAAAAGGCAAATGGTGGAGAAAGTATCTAAAAACACTCCAAGTAATAACACAAAATCTACCAGTGATGCTACAAACTACTACCAGCATATTCAGCTGTTCTTTTGTCAAAACATTAACCACTGAAGTCAGGGATCTTATGATAAGATTGCTTCTCAAAAGCACCACCAGCTGGGAATCAGGTCAATCCTTAAAAACATGGGCATTTTGAGGAGACAGCTCATATTAAAGCCATTACCAGATAGAATTCAAGGCCTTGTGTATACATTATAAACATCTAGCACTGATATATACCCCTTGCTCCTATTTTAATATTTCTATTAGATAGTAACTCCAAGGGCTTTTTACCTCCAAGTCTCTAATATAAACAAAATAAATTCCTATTTTTTGTATCTCAGTATCTCGGTAGTAATGCAAATTAGTTTCATTGGAGTTTAAATTTAAAGCTATTTTTTTAATTTTTATTTAAATTAAAAACTATCTTACTTTATATACCAACCCCAGTTCCCTCTCCCTCCTGTCTTCCCATTACTCCCATCATCTCCCCATCCCACTCTTCATCCACTCCTCGGAGAGGGTGAGGCCACCCAAGGGGGATCATCAAACTCTGTCACATCATTTGGGACAGGTCCAAATCCTGCCCCCTGTGTATCTAGGCTGATAAATTATCCCTCCATAAGGAATGGACTCCAAAAATCCATGGAATTCTCAAGCCCTTCAACTGACAGCCACATTCAAGGGCCTAGTTCAGTTTTATCCATATTCCCCAGTTGTCAGTCTGGAGTCCTGGAACTCCCACTTGCACAAGTGAGCTGTTTCTGTGGGTTTCCCCAACATGGTCTTGACCCTTTGCTTATTATTCTTCCCTCTCTACAACTGGATTCTTGGAGCTGGCCTCAGTGTTTAGCTATAAATCTCTGCATGTACTTCCATCAGCTACTGCATGAAGACTATGGTGGCATTTAAGGTAGTCATCAATCTCATTATAGGGGAAGGTCATTTAAGGTACCTTCTCCACTATTGCTTAGATTCTTAATTGGAGGCACCCATGTGGATTTCTGGATATTTCTCAAGTGCCAGTTTTCCATTAACCTCAAAATGACTCCCTCTATCAAGGTATCTCTTTCCTTGCTCTCCTTATCTGTCCTTCCCCAACTCTATCTTCTTGTTTCCTCATGTTCTCATCCCTACTTCTTCCCCCCTCTTTCTACTACTTCCCTCCCCACTCCCCTGTGCTCCCAATTTCCTTAGGAGAGCTTGTCCCCTTCCCCTTCTCTGGGGGACCATGGGTGTCTCTCTGGGGGACCAAGTGTGTATCTTAGGGTTCTCCTTGGTTTCTAGCTTCTCTGGAGGTGTGGACAATAGGTTGGTAATCATTTGCTCTATGTCTAATATCACCTTATGTGTGAGTATATACCATGTTTGTCTTTCTGTGTCTAGGTTACCTCACTCAGAATGGTTTCTTCTAGTTCCACTTGCCTGCAAATTTCAAGATGTCATTGTTTTTGACACTAAGTAGTACACTAATGTGTATATGTACCTCATTTTCTTTATCCATTCTTCAGTTGAAGGGCATCTAGGATGCTTCCAGATTCTGGCTATTACAAATAATGCTGCTAATAACATAATTTATCTGATGTCCTTGTGGCATGAGTGTGCATCTTTTGGGTGTATGCGTAAGAGAGATTCCTAGGTCTGGAGGTAAATTAATTCCCATTTTCCTGAGAAACAGCCATATTGATTTCTAAAGTAGCTGTACAAGTTTTCATTACCACTAACAGTTGGGGAGTATTCCCCTTTCTAGACAGCCGCTACAGCATAAGCTGTCATTGGTGGTTTTGATTTTAGCCATTGTGACAGGTACAAGATGGTATCTCAGAGTTGTTTTGATTTGATTTGCATTTCCCTGATGGCTAAGGATGCTGAACAATTCCTTAAGTGCCTTTTGGCCAATTGATATTTCTCTATTGAGAATTCTCTATTTAGTCATGTACCCGATTTTTTAATTTGATTATTTGGTGTTTTGATGACTAGCTTCTTCAGTTCTTTGTATATTTTGGAGATAAGCCCTCTATCACATGTGGGATTGGTGAAGATCTTTTCCCATTCTGTAGGCTGCTATTTTGTCTCATTGACTGCTTCCTTTGCTTTACAGAAGCTTCTCAGTTTCGGGAGGTTCCATTTATTAATTGTCAATCTGAGTGTCTGTGCTACTAGTGTTATGTTCAGGAAGTGGTCTCCTGTGCCAATTGGTTCAAGGGTACTTCCCAATTTCTCTTCTAAGAGGTTTAGTGTGGTTGGATTTATGTTTGGGTATTTGATATATTTGAACTTATCTTTTGTGCATAGCAATAGTTATCTGCAATCTTCTACATTTTGATATCCAATTATGCCAGCACCATTTTTTGAATATGCTTTCTTTCTTTCATTGTGCACTTTTGGCTTTTTTGTGTAAAAATAAAAGGCATTCATAGGTATGTGGATTAATGTCAGGGTCTTCAATGTGATTCCCTTGATCCACCTGTCTGATTTGGGCTACTACCAAGATGTTTTCATTACTATAGCTCTGCAGTAGAGCTTGAAGTCAGAAGTTCCTTTATTGTACAAGAATGTTTTGGCTATCCTGGGTTTTTTGTTTGTTTGTTTATTCCATATAAAATTGGATATTAATCCTTTAAGGTATGTGAAGAACTGTGTTGGTATTTTGATGCATTGAATCTGTAGATTGATTTTGGTAACATTGCTATTTTTACCATGTTGTTCTTACCTATCCACAAGCATGGGAGATATTTCCATTTTCTGATATCTAACTTCTTCTTTTAAAGACTTAAAGTTCTTGTCATACAAGTCTTATACTTACTTAGTTAGCATTACCCAAAGGTATTTCTTATTGTCTGTGGCTATTGTGAAGGGTTATATTTCTCTGCTTTCTTTCTCAGCCCATTTACCATCTATATATAGGAGGGCTACTGATTTTATTTGTATCCTGACACTGTGCTGAAGGTGTTTATCTGCTGTAGAAGTTTCCTGGTAGTCTAACCTTTAATGGCTGAGCCATCTCTCCACCAGGAGAGGGGAAAGGCAGTTAGGAGAAAGAGGAGGGAAAAATAGGAGTGGGGAGCAACATATGAGGGACCAGGAAGATTGAGTCAAGTCAGGAAAGAATAAAGGAAAGCAAGAAACGAGATACTTTAATAGAGGGAGCCATTGTAGGTTTAGGGAGAAATCTGGTACTAGGGAAATGTCCAGAGATATACTAGGATGACTCCATCTAAGAATCTAAGCACTAGGAGGAGGCTATCTTAAATGTCCTTCCCATATAATAAGATTGATAGCTACATTATATGCCATCATAGAGCCTTCATCCAGTAGCTAATGGAAACAGAAGCAGACCCAAAGCTAAGCACTGAGCTGAACTCCTGGAATCCAGTTGTTGAGAGGGAGGAGTGATGACCAAAGGGATTAAGACAATGCTGGCAAAAACCCACAGAAACAGCTGACCTGAACAAGGGAAAGCTCATGGACCCCAGACTGACAGCTTGGAAAACAGCACAGGATGGATCCAGGGCCCCTGCAAATGACTGACAGGAGGCCTGGGCAGTCTATGAGGCCCCTTGTAATGGAACAGAATACATACATACATACATACATACATACATACATACATACATATATATGTATTACAAATGGACATTGGGAGCCCACTCCCCATAAAGGGATAATCTCTCAGCCTAGACACATGGGGGAGGGCCTAGGCCCTGTATCAAATGATGTGGCAGACTTTAATGATTTCCCCATAGAAGGCCTCACCTATTCTATGGAGCAAAAGAGGGATAGGATGGAGGTCAGTGGGCAGCATGAGAGAATGGGAGGGAGATGAAACTGGGATTGATATATAAAATAAGATTATTTATAATTTAAATAAAAAATAATTTTGAAAAAGGAGTTCCCTGGTAGATTTTTTCAGGTCATTTATGAAAACTATCATTATCATCTGAAAGTGGTGAAATTTTGACTTCTTCCTTTCAAATGTGTATCACCTTGATCTCATTTTGTTGTCTTTTTGCTGTACCTATAACTTCAAGTGCAATATTGAATAGACATGAGGAGAGAAACAGCTTCATCCTGTTCCTGATTTTAGAGGAATCACATTCAGTTTCTCTCCATTAAGTTTGATGGTGTCTGTTGGCTTGCTGTATATTTCCTTTTGTAGTGAGGTAGTCCTTCTGTAGCACTGACCACGCCCATTGGGGGGTGGAGCTATGGGCGGAGGTGACCTGAGGAAGGAGGTCGGAGGGGGCCAGGAAGGCGCTCTCTTTTCTGGCGTGACTCGGACAGGAGAGGATCGGGTTGAATTTCCTGGTGTTCATCTGTCTAGGTTGTAAGTTATTTCTCCCTGAATAAACATCTATTCGGCTTATTTGTTTATCCTGATCCTTATTTACCGCAATATCCTTTATTATGTTTTCTTTTTTTAAGTAGTAAGATCAAGTTAGCCTGTATTTTTTTATTTACCTTTTTAAAATTTTATTTATTTATTTTTCTTATTTTACATATCAATCCCACTTCCCTCTCCTTCCCTCCCTCTGTCCCACCCTCCCATTTCTCCTGGCCACCCTCCCATCCCATTCCCCCCCACTCCATAGGGAGGGTGATGCCTTTCAGGAGTGGTCAACAAAATGCTCCTTTTATCCCTGATCTCTCCAAGACCTTTATTATGAGGGTGTTGTATTATATCAAAGGTTTTTTTTCAGCATCTAATGAGATGATCACGTGGTTTTTTATTTTTTTTTTCAGTTTCTTTATACTGTGGATTACATTGACAGATTTTTGTATGTTGAATCATTCCTTCATCTCTGGGATGAAGCTTCCTTGATCACGATAGATGATTTTAATGATGAATTCTTGCATTTTATTTCCCAGTATTTTATTGAGTATTTTTGTATCAATGTTGACAAGGGAGATTGAACTTAGTTCTCTTTCTTAGTTATGTCTTTGTGTGGCTTGTGTGTCAGGGTAATTATAGCCTTGTAAAAAGACTTTGGCAATGAACTTTCTGCTTCTATTGTGTGGGACAATTTGAGGAGTATTGATATTAACTCTTCCTTGAATTTCTGCACTGAAACCATCTTACCCTGGGCCTTTTTTTGGGGGGGTGGGGAGACTTTTGATGACTGCTTCTATTTCATTGTTTATCTGTTCTTGATTTAATTTTGGTATGTGATACCTATCCAGAAAACTGTCTGTTTCCTTTAAATTTTCCAATTATGTGGAGTATAGGTTTTCAAAATCTGACCTGATGATTCTCTGGATTTCCTCATTTCTAATTTTATTAATTTGGATATTTTCTGGCTGCCTTTTGGTTTGTTTGGATAAACATTTGCCTATACTGTTGATTTTCTCTAAAAACCAACTTCTGTTTTTCATTGATTATTTGTATTCTTTTCTTTGTTTTTACTTTATTGGTTTCTGCCCTCAGTTTGATTATTTGCTAGAACCTACTCTTCCTGGATGTTTGCTTCTTTTTATTCTAGAGCTTTCAGCTTTCAGGTGTGCTCTTATGTCATCAGTGTGACTATTCTCCAGTTTCTTTATGCAGGCACTTAGTGCTATGAACTTGCCTCCTAGTACTTCTTTCAAAGTGTTCCATTAGTTTGGGTATGTTGTGCATTCATTTTCATTGAATTCTTTATTTTTTTATTTTATATAACCAAGTCAATTTAAATGAAAACAAACATTTATAGACAATATTTGGGAATTTGGGCATTTTTCTTTCCAAACTACTTCCTGCTGGTAAGGGGCGCTGTCTTGGGGAATTTGAAGAAGATTCAGAAATCCTGGCTGTAGTCTGTCAGGCTGCTTTGTCCAGCTGTTTTGAATGTAGGATCACCTGGTACTCTGTTTCAGGTGGTGTGGCTTGATCAAACCACATTAGTCTGGAATGAATCCGCATCTTTTCATTTTCTGTGGAAACAAAAATAGAAATCCTTTCCCCAGGTATCTTGTCCTTGAACTTAAATTTTGGAGTCAAAGCATTTTTTTAAATTAAATTTATTATTTTACATGTCGATCCCAGTTCCCTCTCCCTCCCTCCCTCCCTCTTTCCCTCCTTCCCTCTCTGCCCTCTCACATGCACTCTAACCACACTCCCATCCCCCCACCCCAATTCCATATGTAGGGGAATGTCATCCAGTAGGGGTCATGTAGGTCTGACAGGTCATGTGAGGTAGGGACTAGGGCTTCTCTCCTGTCTCTAGATTAAGGCAGTTATCCCTCCATGGGGGATGTGTTCGCAAAGTCCTTTTGTGCTCCAGGGATACATCCTGGCTCCACTGTCTGAGGTCCCTTAGACTTCTCAGTCCTTGTGGCTGAGACCCATATTCAGGGGGGCCTGAGTCAGTCCCATGCTGGTTTCCCAGCTATCAGTCTGGGGGCCCTTTAGCTCCTCCTTGTTCAGGTAAGCTGTCTCTATGTGTTTCTGCTGCCTGGTCTTGTCCTCTCCCTCTGCATCTTTGTTCTCATTATATCAGGGAAGTGCATGTATGGTAGCCTTTCCATTGTTGCTTCAAATTGTTAGTTGGGATCAGTCTTGTAGGTCTCTGAACATTTCTTTAGGTTCAGTTTTCTCTTCAAAACTATAATGGCTCCCTCTTTATGCCTTCCTCCCTCTCTCTCTCTCTCTGTGTCTTTCTGTCTCTCTCTCTCTCTCTCACTTACCCACTCTTCTCTCTCTTCTATTCCTCCTCCGATTCAATTTTCCTAGTCCCTTCGTGCTTTCTTCTCCTCCCATTCTCTTTCTCCTTGATCCCTCTCCACTCACATCCCCTCTGACTCCCCAGGTGCTCTGGAGAAATTGTTCCTTCCCCCTTCTGGGAATAAACCTTGTATCCTAGTTCCTCTGGCGGTGTGAATTAAAACATTGCTCTATGTCTAAAATCCATATAAAAGCGAGAACTTACCATATTCCTCTTTTTGTGACTGGGTTACCTCAATCAGGATGGTTTCTTCAAGTTTCATCTACTTGCCTGCAAATTTCGAGATTCCATTGTTTTTTTTCTGCAGAGTAGTATTCCATAGTGTAAATGTGCCACATCTTCTTTATCCATTCTTCGGTTGAGGGGCATCTATGTTGTCTTCCAGGTTTTGCTATTACAAATAATACTGCTATGAACATAGTAGAGCACATGTCATTGTTGCATGGATGTGGAACACTGGGTATATGCCTAAAGGGGTATTGCCTGTCCCTGTGGTAGGCTGATCCCCATTTTCCTGAGGAACTGTCATACTGGTCTCCAAAATGGCTGTAAAAGTTTGCACACCCACCAGAAGAGGAGGAGTGTTCCCTTTTCTCCACATCCTCTCCAGCGTAAGTTGTCACTGGTGTTTCTAATTTTACCCATTCTGGCAGGGGTAAGTTGGTATCTCAAAGTTGTTTTGATATGCATTTTCCTAATAGCTAATGTTGTTGAGCACTTTCTTAAGTATCTTTCAGCCTTTTTGATTTCCTATATTGAGAGTTCTCTATTCAGTTCTGTACCCCCTTTTTTTAAATAGAGTTATTTGGTGTTTTGTTGACTAGTTTCTTGAGTTCTTTGTGTATTTTCAGAAGAATCCTCTGTCAGATGTTGATTTGGTGAAGATCTTTTCCCACTCTGGGCTGCCGTTTGGTCTTCTCAACTGTGTCCCATTTATTAAGTGATGATCTCAGGGTCTGTGCTGCTGGAGTTATGTTCAGGAAGTGATCTCCTATACCAATTTGTTTAAGGGTACCTCCCTCTTTCTCTTCTAAGAGGTTCAGTGTGGCTGGATTTATGTTCAGGTCTTTGATCCATTTTGACTTGAGTTCTATGGGTATTGATAGACATGGGTCTCCACACCATCATCCAGTTGTGCCAGAACCATTTGTTGAAGATGACTTCCTCCTCCCATTGTATACTTTTAGCTGTTTTATCAAAAATCAAATGTTCATATGTATGTGGGTTAATATTGGGATTTTCTATTTGATTCCATTGGTCTACTATTGTATTGTTGTGCCAATACCAGGCTGTTTTCAGGACTATAGCCATGTAGTAGAGCCTAAAGTCAGGGATGGTGATACCTCCTGAAGTGCTTTATCCTGGGTCTTTTATGTTTCCATATAAAGTTGATTATTATCCTTACAAGGTCATTGAAAAATTGTGCTTTGATTTTAATGGGGATTCCTTTGAATCTAAAGATTGCTTTTGGCAAGATTGCCATTTTTACTATATTTATTCTACCTATCCAAGAGCATGGGAGATCTTTCCATTTTTTGGTATCTTCTTTGATTTCTTTCTATAAAGACCAAAAGTTCTTATTATATAGGTTTTTCACTTGTTTGGTAATCATTATCCCAAGATACTTTATGTTGTTTGTAGCTAATGTAAAAAGTGATGTTTCTCTGATTTCTTTCTAAGCCCCTTTGTTGTCTGAATAAAGTAGGGCTACCGAGTTTTTTGAGTTTACCTTGTATCCTGCTACTTTGCTGAAGGTGTTTGTCAACTGTAGGAGTTCCCTAATAGAGATTTTGTGTCACTTATGTAAACTATCATATCATCTGCAAAGATAGTAAGTTTTACTTCTTCCTTTCCAATTTGTATCCTCTTGATCTCCTTTTGTTGTATTATTTCTTTAGCTAGAACATCAAGTACAATATTGAAGAGATATGGAGAGAGAGAGAGAGAGAGACAGAGAGAGAGAGAGAGAGAGAGAGAGAGAGAGAGAGAGAGAGAGAGAGAGAGAGAGGGCAGGCTTGTCTTGTTCCTGATTTTAAAGGAATTGCCTTAAACATCTCTCCATTCTGGTTGAAATTGGCTGTTGGTTTACTACTTTTGCTTTTATTGAGTTTAGGTATGTTCTTGTTATCCCTTATATCTCTAAGACATTTATCATGAAAGTTTGTTGAATTTTGTCAAGTGCTTTTTCAGCATCTAGGGTGATGATCATGTTTTTTTTTTTTTTTCTTTTTCAGTTCATTTATATGATGAATCACATTGATAGATTTTCCTATGTTAAACCATCCCTGCAACCCAGGGAATCAAGCCTACTTGGTCATGATGGATGATTTTCTGATGTATTCTTGCATTCAGTTTGCCAGGATTTTATTGAGTGTTTTTGCATCAGTGTTCATGAGGGATATTGGTCTGTAGTTTTCTTTTGTAGTTGTGTTTTTGTGTGGCTTAGGTACCAAGAAGATTGTAGCCTCATAAAAAGAGTTTGGCAATGAATCTTCTGTTTCTGTTGTCAGGAACAATTTGGTATTAGCTGTTCCTTTAATTTCTGGTAGAATTCTATACTGAAGCCATCTGGCCTTGGGCATCTTTTGGTTGGAAGGCTTTTGAAGACTGCTTCTATTTCAGTAGGGGTTATATCTCTATTTAATTTGTTTGTATGTTCTTGATTTAATTTTGGTAAGTGATAGTTCTAGAAATTTGTCCATTTCCTTTGACTTTTCAAATTTTGTGGAGTTCAAGTTTTCAAAGTATGACCTGAAAATTGTCTGGATTTTCTTTGTGTCTGTTGTTATGTTCCCCTTGTCATTTCTGACGTTGTTAATTCTCTCTCTCTCTCTCTCTCTCTCTCTCTCTCTCTCTCTCTCTCTGTCTCTCTCTCTGTCTGTCTCTCTCTGCTTTTTGTTTACTTTGGATAAAGGTTTGTCTATCTTGCTGATTTTCTCGAAAAACCAACTCTTTGTTGCATTGACTTTTGTATTGTTTTCCTGGTTTGTACTTTATTGATTTCATCTTCAGCCCTCAAATTGATTATTTCCTGGTGTCTACTCCTCCCGGCTGAGTTTAATTCTTTTTGTTCTAAGGTTTTCAGTTGTGCTGTTAATTTTTTAATGTGACTATTCTCTGTTTTCTTCATATGGGCACTTAGTTCAATGAACTTCCCTCGTAACACTGCTTTCAAGGTGTCCCGTAACTTCGGGTATGTTGTATCCTCATTCTCATTGAATTTTAGGAAGTCCTTAATTTCTTTCTTTATTTCTTCTTTGACCCAGGTATGGTGGAATTGCGCATTGTTCAGTTTCTATGTGTTTTTAAGGTTTCTGCAATTTGTGTTGTTGTTGAATTCCAACTTTAAAGCATGGTGCTCTGATAAGATACAGGAGACTGTTCCAATTTTTTTTGTATCTCTTGAGGTTTGTTATGTCACCTAGTATGTGGTCAATTTTAGAGAAGGTTCCATGTGGAGCATAGAAGACGGTATCTTCTTTTGTGTTTGGATGGAATGTTCTATAGATGTCTGTTAAACTCCAATGAAACATAACTTCTGTTAGTTCTTTTGTTTCTTTGTTAAATTTCTGACTGGTGGTCCTGTCTAGCAGTGAGAGTGGAGTATTGAAGTCTCCCTGTTCAAGTGTGTGAGGCTTTATGTGAGCTTTGAATTTTAGTAGTGTTTCCTTTACATAGGTGTGTGCCTTTTTATTTTGGGCATAGATGTTCATAATTGAGACTTTGTACTGATGGATTTCTCCTGCGATGAATACAAAATGACTGTCTTCATCTCTTTTGATTAATTTTGATTTGAAATCTAACTTCATAGATATTAGGATAGCCACACATGCTTGCTTCTTGGGTCCATTTGATTGGAAGATCTTTTCCCAGGCCTTTACCCTGAGGTAATGTCTATCTTTGAAGCTTAGATGTGTTTCTTGTAAGCAGCAGAACAATGGATTATGTCATTGCATCCATTTGTTAGCCTGTGTTTTTTATAGGTGAGTTAAGACCATTAATGTTGAGGGAAAATAAGGACCATTGACTTTTAATTCTTATTTGTTTTAGGTTTGTTGCTGACAGTGGTATTATGAATATATTTGTCCTCTCCTGTCTCTAGGTTAAGGGAGTATCCCTCCATGGGGATGTGCCCCCAGAGTCCTTTTGTGCATGAGGAATACATCCTGGTTCCACTCTCTGAGGTCCCTTAGACTGCTCAGGCCTTCTAGCTGAGACCCATGTTCACAGGATCTGAGGTAGTCCCATGCTGGATTCCCAGCTATCAGTCTGGGGGCCCATTAGCTCCTCCTTGTTCAGGTCAGCTGTCTCTATGTGTTTCTGCAGATTGGTTTTGTCCTCCCTGTCTGAATCTGGATTCCAATTTGGCTCAGTGTTTAGTTGTGGGTGTTTGCTTCTGTTTTCATCAGCTCCTAAATGAGGGCTCCATGCTGGTGGATAAGTTAGTTGTCAATCTCATTATTGGGAAAGGGCATTTATGGTAGCCTTTCCACTGTTGCTCAAATTGTTTGTTGGGGTCAGTCTTGTATGTCTCTGGACATTTCTCCCTCTTTTATGCTCTCTCTCTCTCTCTCTCTCTCTCTCTCTCTCTCTCTCTCTCTCTCTCCCTCCCTCCCTCCCTCCCCTGAAAGAATCTTCCTAGTCCCTCGTGCTTTCCATTTATGGTAGCCTTTCCACTGTTGCTCAAATTGTTAGTTGGGGTCAGTCTTGTATGTCTCTGGACATTTCTCCCTCTTTTATGCTCTCTCTCTCTCTCTCTCTCTCTCCCTCCCTCCCCTGAAAGAATCTTCCTAGTCCCTCGTGCTTTCCTCTCTGCTCCTTCTCATTCCCATAGTTCCCTCTCCCTCACTTTCTCCCACTCCCCATGTGCTGTGGAGAAGTTGACCCCTTCCCCTTCTGTGAGGGACCTTATATGAATCTCTTAGAATCCTCTTTTTATCCTAGTTTCTCTGGCAGTGTGAATTGTAGGCTGGTGATACTTTGCTCTATGTCTAATCTCCATATATGAGTGAGTACATATGATGTTCCTTTTTTTTTTTTTTTTTTTTTTTTGGACTGGGTTACCTCATTCAGCATGTTTTCTTCAAGTTACATCCACTTGTCTGTGAATTTCAAGATTTCATTGTTTTTTTCCACAGAGTATTATTTTATTTTGTAAATGTGCCACATCTTCCTTATCCATTCTTCACTTAAGGAGCATCTAGGTTGCTTCCAGATTCTCGCTATTACAAATAATGCTTTTATGAACATAGTTCATCACATGTCTTTGTTGCATGGATGTGGATCATTTGGGTATATGCCTAAGAGTATCATTGCCAGGTCCTGTGGTAGATTGATTCCCATTTTCCTGAGGAACTGCCATAATGATCTCCAAAACAGCTGTACAAGTTTGCACTCCCACCAGCAGAGGCATGTTCCCCTTTCTCTACATCCTCTCTAGCATAAGTTGTCATTGGTATTTGTAATTTTAGCCATTCTGGCAGGAATAAGATTGTATCTCAAATTTGTTTTGATTTGCATTTCCCTGACAGCTAAGGTTGTTGAGCACTTTCTCAAGTGTCTTTCAGCCTTTTTGATTTCCTCTATTGAGATTTCTCTGTTCAGTTCTCTACCCCATTTGTAATTAATATTTTAAGCTGAGAATGAATTAGGTAAAAGGACATTTGAAAAAAACTGATTGAAAATTTCCCCAGCTGACATAGGGACAAGACTGTTGATGCACAAATCTGTACAAATCCCCATAGTGGACATGACAAGGGATCCATCTCATGGCACAAAATAATTAAACTTTGAAACTGAAAATCATAATATTATCTGGATAGCATACTCATACTGCCTCTTGAAGACTGCTATATAAAATGTCAATGGATTTCTCATCTGAAATCACAGAAGGCTGAATAAAATGAGAGGAAAATTGGCAAGTGCTGGAAAAAAAGAATTACTAATTTAGAAAATAGTATAAAACAAAATGAAAGACTAATAAATAGAATTTTACCCCTTTGTTCTTTCCCACTATTTCACAAAATAGCATTAATGCCACAAATACCAATGGGGTATTTTATTTCAATAAGGTATTTATATAATTATTATTGGTGCATATTATTGAAATTGAGATAATATTAAACTGAAATAATATGTTCAATTTAATGTTTAAAGAAACCATTAAGAAAATGTCTTAAAATACATAGTGAAAACATTGAAAATATAAAAGGAGAAGGCTAGTGCTCAGTGTCTCAGTGTATAAAGCACAATTGTGTGTACCTGAATTCTTATCAACATAATCTACATAAAGGTGGTAGAAGGAATCCATAATGTCAATGATCTTATAGTGATATAGGAATCCTGGCATACAAAATTCTGAACAACAGAAACCTTGTACCAAACAAGGCAGTAAATGAGTATCAACTTCCAAGCTTGTCTGCCGATGTATATAGATGTACTGTGCCATGTGCATACCTGCTTTTATGTACATGAATATGCACACACGGAAAAATATAAAAACGAAAGTTAAATTACACAATGAGTATTTCTTCTTAACATAAAATAAACATATAATGGATGAATGGCAGGAATAAAAACATGAAATGCATAATTTATAAAAATATATGTATATTGATTTTATCAATAATTATGTTTTTTACTGTTGTATCAAATTGCTATAAATGAAATAACATAAATAAAAAGGTTCTGTTGATTTCCTGGCAACACAGCAGCTGCCCCTTAATCTATTGCTGTTTCAGTGACTCCACACTAGTCACCTCAATGCTCAGGCCAAGACCAGGCAGGACTTCTTCATCCACTTGGCTCTGCCACTGCTGCCAAATGCAGTTTTTAACTAAGTCTCTATCATTCTATTTTACCAATAAAGAATCTGGAGCCATGTTCCACCATGATGATATTGCATTAAATGTCTGGACTGTAAGCCCGCCCCAATTAAATGTTTTCCTTTACAAGAGCTGCCATGGTCATGGTGTCTTATCACAGTAATAAAAACCCTAAGATACTCATATGCTTACATCCAATTTTACTGATTTTTGACCAAGAGACCAAAAAATACACATTAACAAAAATGTAATATCACCAACATTGGTCAAACGCGTTACATACAGGACACTGAAATTGTATGGTTTTATCTCATCCACACAAAACTTCAAAGGTTTCAATAACGTCATTGGAAGACCTCATTCCTTGAATGTGATAGAGGTAAAAGTATAGAATAAATGTCAAACTAAATACACAAAAAAGGACTTTCTGAACAGGAACTAGTAGCCCCAGTCATTAAGACAAACAATAGACTAATAAAACCACATAAAATTTAAAACATAAAGCTTCTGAACAGCAAAGAATGCCATCAATATAATAAAGAGTAGTCTACAAAATGACAGACTATCTGTACAAGCTATACATCAAACAGAAGATTATGTCCAGAATATATGCAGAATTTTTAAAAAATGGAATATTAAAACAAAAGTCCAGTTAAATATGCTGCCATGGTCCCTAGCCCCCTTCTTTTCAACATAGTCCTAGAAGTACTCACCAGAACAATAAGGCAGTAGAAGGAAATTAAATGTATAAATATAGAAAAAGAAGCCAAAACATCCCTACTTGGAGATGATGTGATATTGTACATAAGAGATTCTGAAAAATTCCACTGGAAAACTGCTAGGAATAATCAAATTTTCAGCAAAGTGGCATGTTTAAAAGTCAACTATTATATTTTAAAAATTAGTAGCCTTTCTATATATCACCAATATATACACTGAGAAAGAGAATGTGTGCACACTCCCACTGACAACAGCATCAAAAACAATGAAATACCTTGAAATAAACCTAACATAAAAGTTAAAGTCCTCTATAATTGAAATTTCAAATCTCTGAAGAAAGAGATTTGTAAAGACATTTGAAAATGGAAAGGTATTCCATATTCATGTATCAATAGTGCCAATATTTTGAAAATTACCATTTAGCCAAAAGCAATTTCCATATTCATGTTATCCTATATATAATATCCATAATTTTCATCACAGAAATAGGTATACAGAACATCCTAAAATTCATACAGAACTGGAAATAACACAAAAGTAGCCAAATCAATCCTGGGTAGGGGGGATTGCTATTTGAGATTTCAAGCTATATTATGGAGCCATAATAAAAACAGTATGGTGCTACTATAAAAACAGACCTGCAAACCAGTTAAATAAAACTGAAGACCCAACCATGAATACAAATAACTACGACCATCTGATATTTGACAAACGGGCAAAAACCATACATTAGAGAAAATATAGCATCTTAAACAAATGGTACTGGTAAACCTGGATGTCTTCAAACTAGAGTATGAAGTTAGAGACCCATGTCTAATTCAAGAAGATTGAAGACCTCAATTACAACCCTAAATACTAAAACTTCTAGAGGAAAACATAAGAAGTACCCTACAAGATACAGGTGTAGTAAAGGACTTTGCAAACAAGATGCCATTTGCCCAGGAATTGATGCCAAAAATTGACAAATTGGTCCTCATTAAATTAAAATGCCAGCTACATATCTGACAGGGGATTAATATACAGAATATTCAAAGAATACAAGAAAGAGCCTGGGAAACAAATGACCCAATTAAAATGAGCCAGGCCCTATATGTATATATTATGGTTTCCAGTTTAGTGTTTTTATGTGATCCCAGAGAGTACAAATGTATGAGTCTCTGAATTTTGTGGCTTCACTTGGGCTCTTTTCCTTCTGTTGATCTGTCAAACTCTGAAGTGATCATTTCTCTTTTATCTTATTCTATTTAATTTTGATGTATATTTCAAAGGAATTAATAAATGAATGAAAACATAGCCACTTGGGTAAAGGTTAACAACTCCCTGTTGGGAGAGGGAAAATCAGTTTTCTTCAACAGAGTAACACTGGGTATATCAACCAACCACTCCAGAACAGACCTTAAGTTCAGTAATAGCTGACCAACACAGAATGGATTTCACAGTTCTTTGTGTGCTTTTATTTGATTACAGTGTGGTAGTTGTGGGAGAGGGCACAGTTTATTGTTTTTTGATTTTTTTTACAAAGAAAAACTTGGGTGGGAAGAAAAGGGGTTCTGGAAGGATTTGGGGAGGGAAAATTGTAATAAATATATATTTAAAGTTAAAACTTGGTTTAAATAATAATTATATATATATATATATATATATATATATATATAGCAAAATTGAGCTAGGAACATAAACGTAAAGTCATCAATAGGAAAAGGCTACCATAAATGCCCTTCCCTAATAATGAGATTGATAACTAACTTATCCACCATCATAGAGCCCTCATCTAGTAGCTGATGAAAACAGAAGCAGACACCCACAGCTAAACAATGAGCCGAACTGGAATCCAGATGCAGAGAGGGAGGACAAGACCAGGCTGCATAAACACATAGAGACAGCTGACCTGAACAAGGAGGATCTAATGGGCCCCCAGACTGATAGCTGGGAATCCAGCAAGGGACTGACTCAGACCCCCTGAACATGGGTCTCAGTTAGAAGGCCTGGGCAGTCTAAGGGACCTCTGACAGTGGAACCAGAATGTATTCCTGGTGCACAAAAGGATTTTGGGAGCATATTCCCCATGGTGGGATACTCCCTCAACCTAGAGGCAGGAGAGAGGGCATAGTCCCTACTCCAAATGACTTGACAGATTTTGTTCAGCCCTTCTGTAAGGCACCACCCTTCCTGTGGAGTGTGGGGGATCGGAGGTTGGTTGGGGATTTGGTATGAGAGGGAGGGAGAGAGGAAGGGAGGGAGGGAAGGATGGAAGGAGAGGGAACTTGGATCAATATGTAAAATAAGAAAAAAATATTTAAAAAAGAAGTACTAAAACCAGCTCAGAGACAATTCAAAAAGTGCTCATCATGCTTAGGAATTAGGGAAATGAGAATTAAAACAACTTTGGGATTTCTTCTTATTGTAGGCTAAAAGGACCAGCCAAATAAAGCCACTCTGACTCTGAACCCAGAGCCACTGAAAGAAACACATCCTGAATCTGAAACCTGAGCCAGTGAAAGAAAGACTTTTTTGCCTTGAACTCAGACCCTAAGAAATATAGCCTGACTCTCAAACCAGAGAAAAACAAATAAACAAGCAAGCAAACACTTTTGAAAATACTTTTGGTCCTGAACCAGAGCTAGAGAAAGAAATATGCCCTGGCCGGAAACTATTACCAAAAAAGCTAAAAACACCAGTGTGTATGGGGTGAGGGGAAACAGGCATTGAAACCACAGTCAACTCTGCCCCATACCAACTAAAATATGAAACCAACCAATCCCTAAGCAGGAAAATCAACCAATTCCTGAGCACCCTAACTCTGAGCCCAGAGTCAGTGAAAGAAACACACCATGGATCTGAAACCTGAGCCAGTGAAAGAAAGACTTTTAGCCCTGAACTTAGAACCTCAGAAACAGCCTGACTCTGAAACAAGATTGAAAGAAACACACATTGGCTCTGGAACCAGAGCCAGTGAAAGAAATATGCCTTGGCCCAAAACTAGAACCTAAAAGCAAAAGAAAGAAAGAAAGAAAGAAAGAAAGAAAGAAAGAAAGAAAGAAAGAAAGAAAGAAAGAAAAGAAAAACAGAGTTTGGCAATGAAACCAGAGCCAACTCTGCCCCTGACCAACTGAACACTAATGCAACCAAACCAATCCCTGAACACTCTGACTCTGAACTCAGAGCCAGTGAAAGAAGCACACCCAGTATCTGAAACATGATCAAGTGAAGGAAACACTTTATCCCTGAAACTAGAGCCAAAGAAAAACACCCTGACTCTGAAACCAGGGCCAAAGAAACACACTTACACCCTAGAACCAGAGCCAGTGGAAAAAAATGTATGCCCTATCCTTGAAAATACAGCCAAAAGACTAAAGAAGGCCAGTGAAAGAGACACAGTTTGGCCCTGAAACCATAACTAGCTAACTCTGGCCCTCCCTAACTAAACTAATCTACTCATGAGCAGGAACATTAACCAATCCCTCCCTGAGCAGAAACAGTTATCCCTGGGAAAACTCTGCCCCTAAGAAGCTCTATATAAGTCCCTCTGCTTGTTATGTTGCTGGTTGTGTTTTCCCACCCTGGCAAAAGCAGCCACTCTACTGGACTCCTCCTTCCAAAATAAATCACTTTCTCAAAACAGTCTTGGGTGAAAATCTTCATTTACTGATTCAGAATAGAAAAACCTTGTTGAGACATCCCTTAGGGGACTGAACAGAAAAAGAAATCTTGCTGAAATGTTCCATTAGAGGGACCGAGCAATGTTGAGAAGAACAGAAGGACAGAACAAGCTTACTGGGATATCCCCTAATAAAAAAGCCTTGCTGAGACATTCCCTTAAGGAATTTGAGCAAGGCTGAGCAGAAAAAAAGTAACAACTTTTCAGCAGAACCAGAGGAGATTGCTACATTTCTGCTGGAGCATCCCCTTTAGCAGAGTATACTAGAAGTAACAACTTGGGCTACAAAAGAAAGAGGCGGAGAGCGGGAGAAGGAGGAAGAGGAGAGAGAGAAGATGGAGAAGGAGGAAAGGGAAAAGGAGAAGGAGGAGGAGGATATAGCTCTGGTAGGGCGTTCCCTTGTTCCCTTGGGGGAACAGAGCAGGGTTCAGCTGTAAGGGTTCTCTCTAGGAGAGGAGCACGATTGTTTTATCCTGTGGGAAGACCATCCCCCACTGTACCCCAGCTTCAGGTATCACTTGATATCCCAACAAATCAGGATATCTATCCCTTCAGTGTTGAACTGTCCTACTGAGGCTCTACCCTACTATAGCTCTAGGTATAGCCTGGCTTCCTAACAAGTCAGAATACATTTCCCTCCAGGGCTGAGCTACCTGTTGTAAATCTACCCTTCCAAAGCTGTCGTATTGTGGGTCTGCGTATAGCCTGGCTTCCTGACAAATTATGATAACTTTCCCTCCAGAACTATAAAATGCATACTCGCTTATACTTCCCCCAGTCAGAATGGCTGAGATCAACAAAAGAACCATTAAGAAATGCTGGTAATGTTGTGGGGAAAGAAGAGACATCACTTGCTGTTGTTGGGAACAGAAATCAGTATAGAGAATTCAAATAAAAATAAATATAAGTTTGTACATATTTCTCTCAAGGAACATGCATGCTGGTGACTTTTTATGCCAACTTGATACAAGACAGGGTCATTTGGAAATAAGGAATTTTAATTGGGAAAATGCCTCAATAGAATTGGTAACTCTGTAGTTGCCATAGTTAACTCTGTAGGGCATTTTCTTGATTACTGTTTGATATGGGAAGGTCCACCTAATTGAGTAGTGCTACCCCTGGGCTAGTGGTCATGATTGATATAAGATAAATAAACTGAGCAATCTAGGGGTAACAATTTAATAAGCAGCACTCTTTCATGTTCTCTGCATCAATTCCTGCTTTCAGTATCCTGTCCTGTTTGAGTTCTTGTCCTGACTATTTTTGGTGATGGACTGTTAAGTGGAACTGTAAGATAAAATAAACTCTTTTTCCCCAAGTTAATTTTGTCCATGATGTTTTATCACAATAATAGAAACCTAACTAAAACAGGAATTGGTACAAAGTCAGGTGGTATTGCTGTGACTGACCTGACAATATGTTTTTGGAAGGACTGTGGTAGGATTTGAACTGTGGACTAACAAAGCAGTTGAATGATCAGAGATCATTGGGTTGTTCTTTGTGAGCTTGGAAGACAATGGTAATGAGAGAAATGAAGACAATTGAGTCCTGGCTTAAGAAGTTTCATATGGAAATTCAGAGAGTCCCTTAATGACTCAATCTGGACTGTTAATATTTTGAAATAAGAATCATCAAAATGAAACCTCTGCTTTGTTGGGACAATTGATACTGGTTAGCTGAGGCTGAAAACTCAGCTGTATTTAAAAGACCAGCATCATTGAAGTAAAATTCTTGTAGGAACTGTTTCCTCAGGGTCATCACACAGAAGCTTTTGTCCAGAGTGTGCTAAGACTGTATCTTGTGCTGACAACCAAACTTGATAATGTGACATAATTGTTCTGAAGGCATGCCATCCTTTGTTCATGAGACTTAACTGAGAAATGGTACCATTTGGCAAAGTCAGAGTCAAAAGAGAAAGAGAAGCTATTGGTGAAGATTGATCTCAATTGCAATAGAGAACCCAGTAGTTTGGAGATGCCAGTACCATGATCAACAGCTTCTATGGAGTTAAGCCAGACTAAACTCAGAAGACAAACTGCAAATACTGTGGATAGCAGAGCCAGAGAAGTGCCATTTCGAAGGCCCTTTGGATATCAGAGGATGAATGTGTTCCAGAAGACAAGCACTAAAAGTTTTATACTGTTGAATTTTGATTTTGCTGTGGTCTGATTTTGACTGTGCTCTAATTCTTCTCTCTTACACTAAGAAATTATGTAACTTATTTGATTTTGCAGGAACTCACAGTTTTAAGACTTTGCTACTTTATAAAGTCTTTGCAATGTCAAAGAGACATCGGTCAGTTATGGAGATTTTAAGATAACTTCAAGGAGTCTTTGAATTTTTTTTCCACAAATCTTTTTTTTTATGTCCTGGATTTATTTTCTTTTATTTTTTTATTTAATTTATTATTTTACATGTCTATCCCAGTTCCCTCTCCCTCTCTCCTTCCCTTTGTCCCTCCTTCCCTCCCTCCCTCCCTCTCTCACTTTTACCTTCTCTGCCCTCTCACAAGCACTCTCCCCCCATCCCCCACCCCAATTCCATATGTAGGGGAATGCCATCCAGTTGGGGTCATGTAGATCTGACAGGTCATTTGAAGTAGGGACTAGGGCTTCTTTCCTGTCTCTAGGTTAAGGCAGTTATCCCTCCATGGGGGATGTGTTAGCAAGGTCCTTTTGTGCACCAGGGATACATCCTGGCTCCACTGTCTGAGGTACCTTAGACTGCTCAGTCCTTGTGGCTGAGACCCATATTCAGGGGTCCTGAGTAAGTCCCATGCTGGCTTCCCAGCTTTCTGTCTGGGGGCCCGTTAGCTCCTCATTGTTCAGGTCAACTGTCTCTGTTTCTGCAGTCTGGTCTTGTCCTCTCCATCTGCATCTGGGTTCTAGTTCGACTCAGTGTTTATGTATGGGTGTTTGCTCTTGTTTCCAACAGGTATTAGATGAGGGCTCCATGGGCAAGTTAGTTGTTGACTCACTATCCCGGAAGGGCATTTATGGTAGCCTTTCCACGGAAGCTCAAATTGTTAGTTGGAGGCAGTCTTGTAGTTCTCTAGACCTTTCTTTGTTTTCAATTTTCTCTTCAAACCAATATTGGCTCCCTCTTTTATGTTCTCTCTCTCTCTCTCTCTCTCTCTCTCTCTCTCTCATCTTCTATTCCTACCCTGACTCAATCTTCCTAGTTGCACGTGTTTTCCTCTCCTCCCCCTTGCTTTCTCCTACTTCTCTCTCCATTCACTGCCTCCCACTCTTCCCCTGTGCTCTGGGAGACTTGTCCCTTCTCGCTTCTGTGAGGGACTTTATATGAATCAATTAGAATCCACCTTGTATCCTAGTTCCTCTGGTGAATTATAGGCTGGTGATCCTTTGATCTAGGTCTAAAATCCATATATGAGTGAGTACATACTATGTTCCTCTTTTTGTGACTGGGTTACCTCATTCAGGATGGATTCTTCAAGTGCCATCCACTTGTCTAAGAATTTCAAGATACCATTACTTTGAGTCTTTGAACTTCTAATTGTTGAAAATTATAAAGTGTGTGAGACCTTCAAAGTTGGAATATGTTTTTATTGCAATATTTATATGAAATCTTGAGGATGAGAAATAAGGGAAATTTTATGATTTAACAATAATGTGTCTAGGTATTAATTTAACAAGGGAATAATAGTGATAGCTAGCTTTTATGTAAATTTTACAAAGGCTAAAATCATTTGGTAAGAAATAACCTCAATTAGGAATATGTCCCCATTATACTGTTCTGAAGGTCATTTTCTTGATTAATGATTGATGTGATACCACCCCAGATCTGGCAGTCCTGAATTTTATAAGAAAACAAACTGAGCATGCAGTCAGGAGCAAGTCAGTAAGCAGTACTCCTACATGGTCTGATTCATCTTTTTACTCCAGGTTTCAGCCATTGGTGACATTACTCTAATTTCATTGTGATAGATTTTGATATGGAACTTTAAAATGAAATAAATCCTTTTCTACCAAGTTCTTTTGGTAATGATGTTCTATCACAGAAATAGGATCCCTAACGAAGGCAAATCAGCATCCTACTTTACATATACTTGTTTAAAAATGTTCATTTTTAATTTATTCACAATAGGCAGAGAAGGAAAAAAACTAAATATCATTCAATGGATGAACAGATAATGGAACTGTGGTACCTATATTGAATAGAATATTATCCAGCTGTAAGGACAATAAAATATGGAGGTAAAATGATAAGCCTAGAATATGTAATTTGACTGAGGTAACACAGACCCAGAAAGACCAATTCTTTCTGAAACACACATATGTTCTTTCACAAAGACAAACAGGCTCTTTCATATTTGTAGTTTCTAGAAAAAATATTTAGATGTGATTATTCATCATGGGATAACCATAGGATCCAGAAAAGTATAGAGACTATAGTTGTTCTAAAAGGAAATTGGATAGGTAAAGAAGTAAGTAGCAGGTTACAGTTGATATGAAGTAGGATAATATGAATTGGACAATGTAGAGGATGTTCCAACTAGGAAGGAGGGAGGAACATAAATACAGAAGAAGAAGCAAGAACAATGGAAAAATAACACCAAAATTGTTTGATAAAGCCTCAAAAATCGTATTATTTTACATTTACCTAAAAGTATACTATAGATATGTAGAAGTTATGGCACTTGGGCTGACAATAAAAACATCAGTACCAGGTTGTTGCAGCTTTGCACAAATACAATAGATTAAAACAAAGCAAGACAACAATAACAACAAAACAAGAAACCTCCTTTAATGTGCTTGATCATGATAGTCCAAATGACTCCTAAGACAATACAGACTACTGATGTAGCCCTTGGCTGACTCTCAGAGGTTGAAGGTTAGCACCTAATTTTGAAGGCACTACATACTTAGGACACAGAAGTTTGATAAGTAAATGTCAATCAAGCATGAAAGACTTGTTCCTGTGGTCTAGCTTCCATAGTGTCAGAAACTCCTACCTAGTAATGGAAGGAAACAGTTAATAATCATATCCAGTTGCAATACCTTTGAACCACAAGTATAAGCATTTAAAAATATCCATAAAAGTGCAATAGGTGTGTGGTGATATTTTGTTTATTATGTAGATGAGAGTGCAAAGTTAGCCACACTAGTTAGGTATAGATGTCAGGCAATGGCAGTACATACCTTTAATACCAGCAGCCACACCAGTTAGCCATAGAGGCCAGGCAGTGGTGGCACACACCTTTAATCCCAGCACTCAGGAGACAGAGGAAGATGGATCTCTGTTAACTAAAGGTCACCCTGCACTATGCAAGACTGGTGCAGTCTAAAAAAGAAGCAGAGCTCACACAAATCCCAGCACTTGGAGTGAAATGCCTTTAATCACAGCACTAAGGAGGTGAAGACAGAAAGGGATATGGCTGAGCAGAGAAGAATTTAGAGCCCAAGATATGAGTTCAGGGCATTCTGAGCAATAGTTAGTCTGAAAAAGTCTGAGGATTCAGGCTAAGGATGCACCTGAATAAACTGATATTTTAGCTACCACCTGTGCCCCAAAGTCTAATAGGCAATGTCACTCAGGCTGTAACCTAGGAGGATTTCTGGTCCTCCCAGCACTGGCTCTGATGCTGACACCAAATGCAGGGTATAACTAAATCTCTATTGTTCTATTTACCAATAAAGACTCAGGAATCAGATGCTGGGGTAAAAACCTGCTATCTCTGAGAGGTAGAGAAGTAACCAGCTGACCTTCCTTTTCTGGCAGGAGAACCAGAAAGAGAGCATCTCTTTAGCCATCTGAAACAAAAAAAGAAAGAAAACAAAACAAATAAACAAATAAAAACATCAAAACTCCAAGTCCCTTCCTTTTCCTTCACGTTTATCTTTCCATCAATCTTTCTGACTCTTCCGTACTCTCTATGGCTAATTACTAGCAACTAGTTGCTGGTTACAACTCCTGAACTAATGTTGACTTTTTTTAACAACAGAGAAGGAAAAATGAGAAAAATTTAAAAAAAAAACAAGTATTTTTTATAAAGCCTCAAGGAGTCATATTATTTTATATTTACCTAAATTATTCACAATCCATATATTGATCAGAGTTCCCTTGAGTAACAGAACTTTTATTGTAGACCTCTCTATATACAGAAAGGGGATTTTTTAAAGGTGACTTAAAGGCTGTGGTGCAGCTAATCCAATTATGGCTGGTTATGAACAGAAAGTCCAAGAATCCAGTAGTTGCTAAGTCAACAAGGCTATATGTTTCAGGTGGTTTTTAGTAAAAGCTCAAATCCTAAAGATGTAGGCTCTAATGCCAGTTGAAGAATGGACTTGTGAGTGAGGAAAGAACAAGCAGGTAAAGATCAAACGCATTCTTCTTCCATGCTTACTTCCAGCAGAATGTGTGGCCTAGATTACAGGTGAGTTTTCCCAGATCAAAAGATCTGGATTAAAAATGTGCCTTCCTACTTTACAGATCCAGATTGGAGGTAGATCATTATACTTCAAATTAAGTAAAATTCCCTCACAGTAATGCCCTCTATGTTTTGGCTTTAGAAAATCCAGATGTAGTCAAATTGACAACCGAGAATAAGCATCGCAACAATACACACACATACACACACACACACACACACACACACACACACACACACACATATGTATGTATGTATGTATATGAAAGTTATGCACTAGGACTGACTCTGAGAAAAAACCATAGACTAACATAAACACTAGTACCGGAAACAAGAAACATCCTTTGTAATGAATGGGCAGGTTAGTCACTCATTCTCAAAACAGTATAGACTATGTAGCATTTGGTTGCTTTTCAGGGACTGAAGGTGAGTCCCTATTGTTGAAGACGGAACACACTTAGGGCATAGGACTTAGAGGATTCAAGCTGGATCTGACCTGGAAACCTCTTTTCTGAGGTCTAGTTTCCATGGTTACAGAAATTATTATGAATGCTGCCATGGGAGGGAAGCAACTAAACAGTACTACCTCAACACATCATATATAAACCATAACATGTTCAGCATGAAAAGATATGTGTAAAGGTGTAATAAGTGGTACTCACATATTGATAATAACCAACAGATGTTTGATGGCCTTAGTGCCACAGAATAATAGTGAAATAATGTCTGATGCTGGAAACCTAACTAGCTTCTTGGGCAGAGTAAAATCATGGACATTATAAGAGAATCTACTAATGGCATTATGCTAGACCAGCATAATTTGTTATTACATTCTAAATTGTATCTTTATAACCACAGAGAAGTGTAGACTTCATGCCTCATCATAAAAGCCTATGTTATATCAAATGAAGACCCTCACCACTAACCAAAACAAGACACAATGGAGAAATGGATCATGAGAATCCCAGCCCTAATGGATGCATCACAGCTTCTGCATCTATGGCTCGCTAGACACTGTAGGAAAGGTTATAAGACCCAAAACATCAGGAAGCCTCCTACGAAACTGTGAGAAATAGCTGTATAAAAAATGGCCAAATGATGTTAGCATGGAAGGCCAAAAATTTTACAGTGTTCTGTAAGCAAAGAATCCAAGCAATTAATGACTGTTGGGAGGGATGTGCTCCTCTGTCTATATATTCTGACATGTCCATGTCCTTTGCACATAGAATCCCACAGTAATAGTCACTAGGGTCATCTGATAAGGCTACATAAAAATTTCATCATGGTGAAAGCAGGGGCTTCCTATGCTGTACCCCTAGGTGAAGAGTTACTGGAATTTGTTGATATCCTTCATACAGAGAGTTATCTTTCTATGAGGAATAGTCATTGTCAGGTAGCCTATATCCTAATGAATAACCTCACAATGACACATATATTAGTACCACATATTGAATTCAGTAGCTTATTTTTTCCCAAAAAACAGACTTAAAGCAAGAAGGGAGATATATGGGAGAAAGGGGCAAAGGGAAGATGCAAAGAGGGGGAGGTAACATTATTAAGATGCATTTTATACATCTATGAAAATGTTTATGAATGAAATCTTAAAAGAATAACACAGAATGCATTTTTGAGCAAGACAACATAAAAGTTATTCATGTCTCCTAGTAGAGATGAAAGAATTCTAGAAATGGACCATTTAAAGGAAACATTTCAAATGGAAATGTATACATTTTATGTCCTAAGAATGGAGCATTAAGTTATAATTAGTAGCCAGAGTGAAAATTAAAACAAAGACTAAAAAGCATGAAAGAAAAATTGCTTCATGTGAAAGTTTCACTGAAAACCAATGTTTACTCTGGAACAGTATTATATTCAGACCATCCTGTGAAACTCTATAAAAAGTACTTCTCAGAGACCCAACTGTTAACTGAACAGGTTTTTTCCTACTGATCCTATCATAGACCTATCCTCATTCTTACTGATATCCCCGGTCTTTGAGAAATGAGCCTTGAAATAGGGATATGCGATGTACAAACACATATTCATTTTAATTGCTAAAACTGTATGTCAAGTTGGGTTTATTGCACATGTCTTTCAATCAAGTTCTGGAATAAGAAGACTGTGCACTGAGCTGTAGAGAAAAACTCATTATTGATAAGACTGGACAAATCATTCTTTGCTTCACCAAATGGTAATCTTAACTCTGACAGACATACTTTTTAATGTGTCAGGAGGAATCTATAATTTAATAAAATATCGCCTACCTTATCGGAGTCATTACATGATAAAACCCACTTCAGAGAGCAAAGCGTCTCTTGTATAATTTGATAGGTTTTCTACAAGTGTCAGGTCCCAGGAAATGGTTTCATTTCTGTGTCATCCAAAGAGTATATGACAGACATGACAGGTTTATGCTTGTGGAGTGAAAGAAGAAAAATTTCTTAGTGATATATATCATAAAAATGTATACATATATCTTACTATATATTTCTCTAGAACTCATATTAACTTACCTAAATGTTATTTCAAGTTATTGCTAATGTGAAAATAGAGATAGATAGCAGCATGAAATAGGCTTTGGGGTCATTTAAACATATGGAATCAAATGTCAGTGACTTATGACTAAATAGACTCTCATAGTTAACATATACTTACTGGAAGGATGAGGAATTATATCTAACATATGTTTTGTACCTTTAGAATTATAGCAAAAATGCCACAATCTCTTTCCAGTTTGGAAGAAATATAAAACATCCTCAATTCTGACATAATATCTTCACCAATTAATTGTCTAATCCATATATAAATTTACTTTTTCCAAAGACAAACAGTGTTCTGTCAATGTTACATCTTCCTTCTTTATGACACAAGTCACAAATACTCCATCTTTTCATGTTTACACACTGATGCTGCTTTAACCCCTGAAGAAGCCTAGTACTTTCTCTCTTTGAACATTTGATTATAGTTATCTGATTATTCCTTGATTATTTTTCTAATCTAAATATCCCTGAATTTTCCACCTCAATTTCCATAGCAAAATTTTAATTTTTTTGTCATCATTCTCTAATTATACTCCAATTTATCCTTCTTAATCTTGAAAAGTGAAAAGTGAATTTTATTCCAGTTTGCTCTATTTTGCAACCCAGAAATGGAAGATGGTAGCTTTAAGGAAACATGTGTATTATCAAAGTGATTCCATTTACTGGTAGTGGAAATTATAGTGATATCAATGCTTTATTGCCTTTCATTAATCATTAACTGTGTTCTAGACATTCTTGAAAATTGGCTGAGCCAGTATTAAGGATGTAAAGGAAACAGCTTATGAAGCTAATTTTTATTTGCACATTACCAAATGTATCACATTAAAAAGAAAGATAGATTATTTTTAAATGGAACAATTATACCTGTGTAATGTCTCTGCTATACCTAGACACACAGTTGAAATATATTTCTCAGCTTTCCTTGAAGTCAGATATGACTTAGTTTGGGGCAAATATATAGCGACAAATAACAATAAAGTGTGCTAATTCCCAATGTGATTCATAAAACCCACTCACAATATTATCCTCTTGTTTCTGTTCTCATCTACTAGCTGAACACATGAGAATCAAGAAGAATGGGCTTAAATAGATGGAGACATATTGGCTCCAAACTGGTTTCAGATACAGAATATTACAATTCACTGTTATTTTATAGAATTGAATGCATGAGAAAGTTGAACATTTCCTAGAACTTTGATAGTAGTAAAATAAATTAAAAAATAAAAGTTAAAGGAAATAAAATAAACTATCACTGACCAAAGGAAAATTAATTTTTATAGTCAAAACTAGTAACAACACACCAGTTATCAAAACCTGTTAAATTTCAGCCTATTTGCTCCATGTTCTGGTACCTGTTTCACATTGGAACTAATATTGTGTGTGCTTCATTTATTTTAAGGTATGATTCAGATGTGAGTGATTGTACATCATCTTAACTTTCTGTTACTATATAATATACTATTCCTATATTTGGGCGTAGAAGCTCATCTTTACACTGAATAGGTAATTAAAAGAGAAAACTATTATCTAAAAAGAATCCATAAAAAGAATTGCCACTTGAAATGCCAATACAGCATAAGTATAACTGAGATATCATTTAAAAACACTTGAACAAAATCTTTGAATACAAGTATGATTTATGTCACAGAATCAGGTTTTCTGTATTTTTGAGGCATTAATGTATCCTGAAAGAGATTTCAGGAGCCCTCCACTGGGTGTAACTGGTAAATAGAAAGTGCACTTACTCTTTCTATAAGATAATAGACATGGAACCGTGGTTATCATTGTTAAGTATAGTGCAAACCATAGAATAGAAAAAAAAATAATGTGTTTTGGTTAAATAATTGCTGAATTGCTGTTCTCACAATTCTCAAGGGGAAGACAATCTTCATTAAAGAAAAGGAACCTGTGAATGTGTCCAACAATCCCATTCTGCATATGGTGGGATCTACTCTAATTGCCCCCACAACTTTTCTTTTTGTGTTTATCCCACATTTTTCCCTCATGACATCAGTCTATTTAAAAAGTATTGTTCAAAATATAAACTGTAAAATTCCTGTATATAATGGAGAAAATGTGGATGTTAATTCTGGAAAAAAAATGTTCAAAACTATAATCTTTGAATCTTCTTCTGTTGGACATTATATCCACAGGCATTAAATCACTAGACATTGAATGCACTTCCATGAATAAGCATTACTAATTTTTTGCTTTTGTCCTTAAGCACTTACAAATTTACTTTTCTCAAAGAAACCTGCACAAAAGAAATGAAGAAAGCAATAGTGTTCCATGTCAACAGAGTACTAATATTAAAACTTTAAATGCCATGTTCTGCAGGTCTATGAAGTGTTTGAAGATTAAGCATCTATGTCTGACTAATCTGATAGGTATAGGAAACATGGGTGAAGACAATCTGTAATACTCAGGAACCTTGCTATAAGACTGATTGAAACTTCTCTGAGTAAAGCAGGGACAAATATCTAAGCAATATAACTATGTACATATATATACATGTAAATCCCTAAAACAGAGGTAGAATAGAAATGTCTAGACCAGAGGTAGAACTATAAAGTGTAGCATGATAAAAATACCTTAAATTGTATCAAAATACAAAATGACTTGAACCACATTTTATACATATATAAAATGTGGTAAGGATAATGTGCATAAAACATCATAAATGGAAGGATTTTACACAATATTACAAATATAATATACAATTCTTCCAGGAAGGGAATATAAACTTAAATTTACATAGGTTACCATATAAGAGTCTATGACAATATAAGCTATATAATACTAATATCTCACTATTACTAAAATAATTCACAAGAAGTTAAATACCATCTAAAACCATCTGCCACTGCCACCCAATGGATGTGGTCGGAGCCACAGGTGAGGACAAAGTGAATATCTCACTACAATAAGCATGATATTTCATGATAAAGTCAATTGTAAACAATAACTAGCTACAAATACCATCCTGAGGCTAACTACCCACATGAAAACACCGCAAATAAATTATTTTACACCAGAGAAACCAAGAGAAATACTCACACACGTGCATGTGAGCATCTGCAAACACACTCCATCAACACCACCAACAACAAAATAACAGAAATTAACAATTAATTGGTCATTGGTATTTCTCAATATCAATGGACTCAACTCACCAATTAAAATAACACAGACAAAAAGAAAGGATGCAAAAACAATCCCTCCTGCTACATACAAAAAAAAACCAACCAAACAAACAAAAAATAACCACCTCAACATCAAAAACAGACATTACTTCAGAATAAAGGCCATATCTATTGCCATTCACAAAACTGAAGTCTAAATGGACCTCAACATAAGCCCAGCCACACTGAACCTCTTAGAAGACAAAGTGGGAAGTACCCTTGAACAAATTGGTATAGGAGACAGCTTCCTGAACATAACTCCAGTAGCACAAACAATGAAATTGATAATTAAGAAATAGAACCTCCTCAAACATAGAAGCTTCTGTAAGGCAAAGGACACAGTCAACAAGACCAAACATCAGCCCACAGACTGGGAAAAGATCTTCACCAACACCACATGTGACAAAAGTCTAATCTTCAAAATATACAGAGAACTCAGGAAACTAGTCACCAAGCACCAAATAATCCAATTGAAAGTGGGATATAGAAATAATAGAGAATTCTCAATAGAGGAATCTAAAAGCGCTGAAAAACACTTAAAGTTCATCCTAAGCCATCAGGGAAATGCAAATCAAGGCAACTGTGAGATACCATCTTATTCCTGCCAGAATGGCTAAAATTAGAAACGCCAATGACAACTTATGCTGAAGAGAATATGGAGAAAGGGGAACACTCCTCCACTGCTGGTAGGAGTTCAAACTTGTACAGCCATTTTGGAGATCAGTATGGCAGTTCATTAGCCTGAACCATGCATCTTATATATTCAGGCAAGTGTTCCATTGGTAGGACTGGGAAAGCAAGCTATCCACAAAACCTTAGCCAGATAATCTGTCCTGTCTGCTGGAGCAATGTAGTTGCAAGCTTGTGACAGTGGCCAATCAATGACTGGTTTAATTGGAGGCAGACCCCACAGGAGAATGCCCACACACTAGAATACCTGCATGACCAGGAACAGGAGGCTGGATAGACTGGAGATCTAGGCAAGACCCAAACATGACTAAAAAAAATCAATGAAATGATGTTTTAGCTAATCACAGATCAGTGCCTAGATCAATTGTCAGAACAGAAGCTGTCTCCAGAAGCTTATGAGAATGGATGCTGAGACCCACAGACAATCATTAGGTGGAGAGAATGACCAGGCTGGAGGTGTCCATTGAGTCCCTTTCCTCTGAGTTCCAGGGACCCTGTGGAAGAGAAAGAGAAGAATTTGTGGAAGCCAGAGGAACTAAAGACACCAGGAGAACATGGCCTGTGGAATCAACTAAGCAGAGCTCATAGTGCAACATTCATGGATATTTGTAGATAAATAATGATCTATGAAGTACTGTTTGTTGTCTTCATCAGTTGGGATCAGTGATAGACAATGACTTAATCTCTTTTAAAACCCTGGTATAGATTTCTATGAAGTATCCCATTCCTTTTCACATGTGATGCTTTCTGTTTTGTGCAATAAAAACTGAACAAAGAAGTTTACCAGGGACAGAAACACATAATCATATATGGGGTCAGACACAGGTATAAGGATGGTTCCACAAGATAACCATCAGGCTGGCACAGATTCTAACTCATTCAACAAGAAGGACAGAAGACAGAAAACAGGAAACATTAAGTTTTGGACTCACTCTTAATAGTTGAATAAGTCAAAGAGGAAATGTTTTTACTTTTTCCCTGATGTTACAACAATGGTAAGCTATTGGAGATTTGGAGTTAATTACTACTGTGATTAATTTACCCATTTCATAAGACGGAAACAGTTATGGCTGTACCATTGTGAACTTAGTCACTTAACTATTAAAACTTTTCTATAATCTAATACAGTACTGACTTATATACTAAAGAAGATTCATTAAATAAAATATTTTCAGTCTGCAAATGCCTATTCCTGAAACATTTGCTTTGGGTACAAGAATATATAAATATATACATACAATACATTTATATGTTTATTAGTAACATTGTTCATATTCTATACACACTCTTAGAAACTTGCTAAAAACTCTTTCCAAATTTGAAAGATCTTCTCTCTCCATCCATTTTGTTATATTTTAAACTCCTTTCTGGCCTGGTTCTTCAGAAAACCCACCTTGTCCCAGCTATCAGAATGTTCTATCTGTAATATCAAAGCTATCTCCAAGGCACTATAGATCAGTGTTTAGGCACCATCACTATAGGGGAGATGGGTTTTCATCCATTCCCCACATCAGTCTGCACATGAGAACTGAATAACATACAAAGGACTAGCAGACAAGTAAAACATCTTTTGATAAAATATCATTTCCATATTTTACAAATATGAAATTTTATAAAAAGAAAAATTACTATTTACCACAGTAGTTATTGATACAAATTACTCTTGTTGCATATCCTGGGCTTATAAATATGTATATACATGACTAAAACTATACATAAATAAACAAAAATAGCTGTATAAAAACAAATTGTCACAGCATAAAGCTACTGAGAATGAGGAAATGGTCTCATGAGACACTAAAATTTGAGAAATGATGATATATATTCGTGGATGATGTCACTCTCAATTGCATTATGAACAAATAAAGTTTGTGTTATTTCATGTGAAGGTAAGCAAGCAAGCCAACTGAATATTATTTTGAATTATGGGTTAGTATATGTGCCTTCTCATACAATCTACATATACTGTAATTCTTTCATTCATTCCTTTGTTATTTCATAGCCCTAAGAAACAACAATACATAGTCACATTAACTAATATTAAGAGAGAAGATACTGTCCACACTTTTTCTCAGATTTCACTCTGTCCCAATACTTTCCTCAGTATATATAAATTATCCTGCTCTTTTGAGACTTTAAATAATCCTGATGGTATAGAATGGTTAGATGGAAAAATAATTTGACTTGTTTTATAAATTTACTGATTATGTCTTATAAATTAAGCTATGAAAAGAGAAACTACTAATAATGTGGGGTTATTATGAGGTGTAGCTACCCTAAAAATATGGAAAACTAAAAATGAATCACTTCTTTTTCTCCCTCAGTTCCTCCAAAATTTGTGTATTCTACCTACGGGTAGTAGCTCATCTTAAGTTTGCATACCTCCTCATTGTGTGTGTGTGTGTGTGTGTGTGTGTGTGTGTGTGTTTGTGGGTGTGTGTGAGTGTGGGTCTAGGTGTGTATGCAAAAGATATATCAACTTTTTCAACAAGTATTTATTAGTAAACTTTTAAATCTACAGAGCCAATTAAATAGACAGAAAGTTATTACTTAGAGCAATACAAATGTGTAGTACTTTGTATCAAATTAAAACAAGTACATTACAATTATGTCATAATTGCGGAATAGTTACTAATAGCTACAACAGAGAAGAATAATTTGCAATTATTATAGCCTTTAATGTAAGCATAAGCTTTTTTGTTACTTGAAGACACTTAATCAACTTGAGTTACTAAAATCATATAGCATAGAAAATGAATCCATACAAATGATACATTTTTTATTTATCAATGAAGATTACTCTACCAGTTCTTATAAAATTCACAGACTAACCACAACATATATGATTTCCAAAAATTATAGGTTAAATTTTATCTTATTGGTGATTTTAATGTGTGATTTATCTTATTGGTGATTTTTAGTTTAGATTCTGCTATAAGTTAAAAGTCAATATAGGCCTTACCCACCATGTTACCATTACAATTCAATTGGACTAAGACTTATTAATTCTCCTGAGACTTTGAAGGACAAATATAAATTGTTAAATAACAAATAGATGTGATTTAAAAAATAAAATCAATGTAACCCTTTCAATCATCCTGCAGGCCAGAATTCACTTTCTCTGGACATAATTATCCCTTAGCCACAAGAGGCCCTTTTGTTCAGATTGAAAATGTGAACATTAGTTGTATTTATTCAAGTGGAACAGTCTACATTTTGTAATATTTTCATAAATCTCTTGCTTAAGCACAGGTTTATGTTGGAAAGATATATTATGTGAGACATAAGACTATAAAATAGTTGATTTTCAGATATAACTGTGTTGATTCATCCCATTGAAATGTGCCGGCATTAACTGATGTTGAAGTTTACCTATTCAGAAACAAGAAAGAAAAATTCTTCATTCATCCCTTCAAATTCTCAAGCTTTTAGAGGAGAATGAGTGATAGCTGCCCTTGTGTGTTAGATATGGTTAATTGGTTATTTCAAATAAGCCACATGATTAAAACTCAACTCTTCATAAAAAAGAAAAGCTCTTCTGTAAATTGGGTTCACTTTGGGTAGACTGAAAATTAAATAATAGCACCAGAGAGTTTGAGGTCACTCTCACTCTTGTAAGTAGTTTTAATGAATTTCAAAAAAACAGTGCAGACCATTTTATCTTCATATCTAGACAGAAAATTCCAGTTTACACAAGTTCTCTTAGAAATTGCTTCTCTTAATGTTTCCTTTGTTACACCCTTTGTGAAAACTGCATTCATTTGGCAATGTCATGTTACATATATGTACTGATAGCAAATAATCCTCCTAGTGCTAAGCTCCAAGTCTTAAATTGTTTTCAGAAACATGCTGCAGGAGGCTGTTCAGGTTTCACTATGGTCTCCTCATTTCCAAAACTCCTCAAGCTGTTGGCCAATGAAATGAAACATAATTCCTGACATACATATGATGGGAGTTCCAAAAGCAGCAAACATGAAAGACCATCCATATTTTACATCAATGAGGACATTTTCTGGGACACACTTATTGCTCCTTTCTATAGATATATATTTTGGAAAATCAACAGCATATTCCTTCCATAGTACAAACAGGCTGAGGATCAGGCTGAACAGAGCTCCTGTAAAAGAAAAGCAAATAAATAATTTGTGCTTTACAAATGGCAAAATCTTAAATTAATTTCCTATAAAATAAAGAAATTCGAAAAATGTTAACCCATAAATTTTTATTTTACATTTAAGAAACACATATCATATTATGCTATTTAAAAAGACTAAGGATGTTTTTTTAACCTGTGTACACCGGCATTCAGTATTCCATGACTACTTCAAATTGAACTGCTTTCCATACCACTAAAATAGGTAATGTATTATTTATGTACGCTGATTTTCACTCCAAGCTGCCCAAATGTATGTACTGTATTAAATGTTTACTTTTTCAATTTTATTTATATATATTGAAATTAAAATATAAATACATTTCCTTGATCCACCTCCAACACTTCCCATTTCCCTCTCATGCTCCATTTCAAAATCATGGTCTCTTTCCCTTAATTAACATTATTACATATACATATATGTGCATAAATATATAAATACAATCTGCTTAAAACATTTAGTGTTAATTGTATGTATATAATTTCAGGATTTACTATTTAGTATTGGATAACCAATTAAGGGGCTCATTCCTGGAAGAGACTTTTATCCTACTCTCAGCATTCCTTAATCACCTAAAGTTCTTTTTATTTCTTTTATTATTTGAGATTTTAATATAATTACATCATTCCCTCCTACCCCTTCTTCTCTCCAAGATATATCATATACCCTTTGTTAATGTCATTCAAATTCATGGCCCCTTTTTTCCATTACTTTCTAATACATATATGTATGTTTTGTGTATGTATATACACATATATTACTAAATACATAGTGCCTGCTCAGCCTATATAATATTACTTGTCTGTATGTTTTCAGGGCTAATTATTTGGTATTGGATTACCAGTTTGTCCTTGTGGAAAACTATCTCCCACTCTCAGTTTACTATAGTTCTCTGTATAGGGTAGAGGTAGTATGGTATTTCTTCCATCCATTTAAACATGTCTGTTTTTTTTTTTTCTTTTTCTTTTTCAGATTGTGTTAATGCAACCATGTTGGTGATTTAATTTTAGCAAATCATTCATCTATTATGTTCTATGCACAGTTCAATACAAATAAAAAGAGCTTATACATAAGAATGACTAATACTTTCCCTAAATCCTCAAAACAATCATATTTGCTATGAACCTATGTAACACCAAAAATAAAAGACCCAGAGACTGGTATTGTAGTCCAAACTTCAAGATAAAGTTGAGAAAAACAAAACAGCTAGCCACTGGCTTTTTACCTCTACCTGAAGCTGAATGAGCTGATCCTGTCTTCATGAGCTCTCACCAAGCCTCAGACTATAACCTGTCCTCAATGTGACTGGAGAATGAACGCCTCCTACTGGACAATGAAAACTCTGCTTTTATCTTTTATACCCCTCTAGTGATGGGAGTAAAGGCTTGTGACCTTTTCTGGTTTAGACAGATTCAATCTCATATATCCCTGGGTGACCTTGCACTCAGAGAGATCCATCAACCTCTTAATCCTAGGATTAAAGGTGTGTACCACCACCTCCTAGATTCTGAATGCTGGGATTAAGGGTGTGTGCTTGGCCTCTACAGCATGTGGCTGACTTTGCTTTCTGAATTCATGGAAGCTTTAATAAATCATAAATAATATCACTGCAAACCTATTTCATATATAGCTGCAGGTACAGAACTATTTTGTTACTATTTTCAGTTAAGATATCACAAATTCCAAATGATTGTAGATATCTGTACTTTACATAGCATAACAGTGTCCTATACATTGCACTTACTCAAAAATACTGACGGAAAATTACAATTAATTTTGTTGTTTTATTAAAATGAACAGATTATTGTTATAAATATTACAATAATTTAAATAAATCATCAACCTTCATATCCATTGTTATCAATAGATGCATATGACTCCATGTAGTTTTAACTGAAGTTAAGATGATACTATACCAATGACATTTTAAACTCAAAGCTTGAAACCTTAACAACAGAATGTCAGGATTTGTGGAGTATTTGTTTATTTATGAAGTACAGAAGATAATTTGAGATGGAAATTTTTCAGATGTTGTATTCATAAATCAGTTCCTGGCCCAAGCTTTCTAAATAACTATTAAAGAACCATATTCACTGTTATCTACAACATCTGTAATTCTACATGAACAGCATCAGCCATGTTAGACACATGAGTCGGGTTTTTAACGGACTGAAACATGCATAACCCCCTTTTCACATGTCATGTTGCTAGATGCACAGCACTTAAAAACAGTCTCCAATGACTGAGGAGATTATTTAGTGGATAAAGTACATGTTTGTGGTGCAGTGTGAGGAATTGAGTTTGAATGCCCAAAATCCACATAAAACTGGGTACAGTAGCATGCACCTGTAATGCCATTGATCCTATAGCAAGATGGGTGTGAGGAACAGAGAATAACTTACATGAAATGTATGGTGCAACTATCCCTGAATACACAGCAAAACGAACAAAGGAACTGTTACAAGCAAGGTGGAAGGTGAGGACCAGCCATGAGACTGCTCTCTGACCTCCACACATGAACTGGGTGAAGTGTGCACCTGCACTCACACACATAAACATACACAAACGTAAATATACACATTGCATACACAAAATGGAAAATTCAGCCTCCCTTTCATTTTTCCTTTTGTATTTCTTGAGTTTACCTAATTACATTCATCAGGCTGCCATCATTACTTGTTATAATCTACTTAAAAACATTTTTTCTCTCTTTAAAAATTTTATTTGTTTATTATTATCATTATTTTCTTATTTTACATATTGATTCCAGTTCCCTCTCCCTCCCTCCCTTCCAAAACTTTTGAGGGTAATCTGTAGATGTTTTTGCCCTAAATCGTGCTTATTATAAACTATTGGATTTGTTAGCTTCATTAAATAATTCTATATTACAGCCACACATTTTTAATAAGGATAAATATAAAACAATAAATACTGTACAAAGCCGGAGGCATGTTAGTACTTAATATTAATATTACAATAAACATACCATCAAAACACCTAGAGTTGGTGGTGCATGCCTTTAAGCCCAGAATTTGGGAGGCGGAGGCAGGTGAATCTATGTGAGTTCAAGGCCAGCCTGGTCTACAGAGCTAGTTCCAGGAAAGACACCAAAGCAATACAGAGAAACCCTGTCTCAAAAACTGAAAAAAATTGTACTATCGAACTCATGAGATTTTTTTAAAAAAGCATTTTAAAAATTAAATAAAATGTAAAGAGACACTGGATGTTTAATTGCATGGAATATTATATAAGCAAATAATTTCATCAATGTCACTTGTCTTTGCTATCATAAAAAAGTGTATATATTGCACCACGGAATGTAAGTACACATTTAACTAAATTGAGTGTATAATATAATATGAAGTCTTGTACTTCAGAAGTAGTTTTGATACATACCTAATAAACAATTGAAAAAGTAAATACAGTTCTACCACCTGACCAAATCACTTGTCTTTCCAAGCATTAGATACTTAATATATGATTGTTTTGCTATATCCTAATTATTTGATAATATTTTTAAGATCTCACAGTAAAGTTATAAAAGGAAAGAATGAATTTAATTTCCTTTTAATAATAACTTAGGTGTCCAATTTAGTATGGAGTTGATGCTCTCCTATTTATCCAAAATCAAAATTCATTAGAAGCAAGAATGACCATTCTTATCATTTAGTAAGTGAACATACTAGGGCTAGTTAAAAGCATATTCTGCTTCTATAGAGGACCCAAGTGTAGTTCCCAACATCCAAATTGAACAGCACACAGCTGCACATTAACTCCAGCCCCGGAGGATCTGAAGCTCTGGAGACTTTTAGGAAACAGGAAAGTGTGTGGGAAGATGGGATAAAGAAGACTAAATAATAATGTTGCGAGAATGGTTATGATGAAAATATGCTTCATGCATTATGAAAATATAAGTAAACATATCATTCTGTATAAACACTAGGAAAATTTAATGTATAGTAACAATTTTAACATAATTCTATCATATTAAATTTTGTACCTCATCCTATGGACATAACACTTAGAATAAATAGGGCAGAAATCATGATCTTGGTTATACAATACGTGGAAATCTTATGAGTTTTATTTAAATAATTAATTCCACTCTTAGGCATATACTCAAAAGATGCACATTCATACAAGAATGACATCTGTGCAACTATGTTCATAGTAGCATTATTTGTAATAGCCAGAACCTGGAAGCAACATGAATGCCCCTCAACTGAAAAATGGATGGAGAAAATGTGGTACAGTTACACAATGGAGTATATCTCAGTGGAAAAAATACAATGGAATCTTGAAATTCATGGGGAAATGGATGGAACAAGAAGAAACCATCCTGAGTGAAGTAACCTAGTCACAAAAATACAAACACGGTATGTACTCACTCATATATGGCTTTTAGACATAGAGCAAAGGATTACCAGTGTACCATCCACACTGCCAGAAAAGCTAGGAAACAAAGGCATGAGGGAGCAGGAAGATTGAGTCAGGGAAAGGATAGAGGAGAGAAAGAAAAGAGATACCATAATAGAAAGAGCCATTATAGGTATAAAGAGAAATCTGGCACTAAGGAAATGTACAGAGATCTGCAAGGATGACCCCAACTAACAATCTAAGCAACAGTGGAGAAGCTACCTTAAATGTCCTTCATAGATAATGAGATTGGTGACTACCTTATGTAACATCCTAGAGCCTTCATTTTGTAGCTGATGGAAGCAGAAGCAGACATTCACAGCTAAACACTGAGCTGAACTCTTGGAATCCATTTGCAGACAGGGAGGAGTGATGAGAAAAGGGGTCAAGACCAGGCTGGCAAAACCTATAGAAACTGCTGACCTGAACAAGGTGGGGGGGGCTCATGGACTCCAGTCTGATAGCTAAAAAACCAGCATAGGACCAAACCAGGTTCCCTGAATGTGGTGTTAGCTCATGGACTCCAGTCTGATAGCTAAAAAACCAGCATAGGACCAAACCAGGTTCCCTGAATGTGGTGTTAGTTGGGAGGACTGGGCAGTCTATGGGACCTCTGATAGTGGATCAGTATTTATCCCTGGTATACAAATGGACTTTTGGAACTCATTCCACATAGAGGTATAATCCCTCAGCATAGACACATGGGGGAGGGCCTGGGTCCTGCTCCAAATGATATGACCGTCTTTGAAGATTCCTCATGGAAGGCCTTACCCACACTGGGGACAGAGCTTGGTGTGTGGGGGGAACAGGGGAGGACAGGAGGGTGCAGGAACTTGGATTGATATGTGAAACAAATGTGTTTAAAATTTTAATAAAAATTTATTTAAAAAAGAATCATATATCCAAATTTTTCTGAAAAACTTCATAAGAATTAAGAACATTGCATTTATTCAGAATCATCTAATACATTACTCCTGTTATTTTTATTTTATAATGTGAAGAAATTTCTGCACATGAAATTCCAGAAATTTAAGTGTTAAATACTATCTTCCCTAAAACATATATGTTAATTTTAGCATTGGCTGATAGTTTAAATTAAATGTAATAAACAAGCAATGTACATTTATATACAGTTTTGTGTTTAAAGTACCAATTAGTCAGCCATAAACAAATAGCTGTAGCCATAAATTAATAGCCACATATTCTTCAGGAAATACAATGTATTCATAAGAATGTAATTAAACCTTTATTGCTCATGTAACTTTAAATTAAATTAATTGGATGGCAAGTGAACCTCATTAAACACCCTTCTCACAATTAATTCATGTTTTATTAACATGCAATACTAACCTGAATATACTCAAATGAATGATTGGTCCTTTGGGGCACATGGCAAATATATGGTATTAAAATGATTTGTTAACTTAGGAAGAAACTCTGTATTTCTCCAATGTTTAGACAGTATTTTAAGAAGAAATTCAATTATTACGTTATATATTCATTTATATGTTATGGAAATTGACAGCTTTTGGGTGAATTCCAATGGTGTGGGAAGAAATCAAGTGAATTCCTCCATTATTGATGAGATAACAATTACATATCCAATATAAGAAGGATGAATATATTTTACTAACAGAAGAGGTTTATTTTCCATTATCATCATTTTTGTGATGTAGTGGTTTCTTCAAATGGTTCAGATTGCAGGTTGTTGATTGGAGGTGTGTGTGTGTGTATGTGTGTGTGTGTGTGTGAAAATGTAGTTCAGGAAAAGGTTATATTATTTCCAAAGGAGTGTGAGACTCATTTGCCCTTTTACATGGCCAAGGATGAGTTCCCCAAACAGGTACACCTACAAATAGTAAATAAAACTATGTCACCTCCAGCTAGCAACACAATTTGTAGAATGATGTTCCTTCACCTCAATGAAGAAATACATACTTTCTGACACCTTTCACAATACCCAGCTAAACTAAGCTGATTCTTAATCCATTTAAATGTACTGTACGTTTCAAAATGCAATGTTCCCTAATGTCTTTCCTTCCATTTCTTACTCTAAAGCAAGAACCATGTAGCTGAAGCTGCCAAGTTTTGCTGCTTGTTCAGGTTGGAACATGGTACCCTCATTCAATTACACCTTGACCAGCTTTCTGTTTTCCTTCACTGCCTAAGCTTGACTATCCTGAATCTTGATAACCACAAACTCAGAGATATGCCAGCCTCTGCCACCGCAGTGCTAGAATTAAAGTATGTACCACCATACCCAGCTCTAAGTTTTTCTTTAGTTTCTTTTCACAAGTTGGAAACTTACCTGGTTGGAAACTTGACCTGGGATCACCACTATTTATTCCACTTTTTTGAAATGTTTATCTCATTGAGCATAGGATTTATCTCCATTCCACTACCTGGTGTTACTGTTTCCCTCAAATTTACATTTTGTATTTTACCTGCTCAGATTGCTCCTTTTCATTATAGATCTTCATTAGAGTTACCACCAATAAACCACTCAACAGAGTCTATAACAAGTCTCTCATGAGATTTCTTCTGCCAAAAGAATTAATCCAAAACGCCTTACTTTTGCCTTAAGCAGACTCTTCAGACAAGGGCAAAATCAGTCACTTTATTCCCCAAAATATAACAAGAATAAACTCTAGGTAAAATATTAAAATTATTCTTCTCTGAAGCGTCTTGATTGAGATACCCATAGTTCAAATTAAACTCAGTAACACCACACCAAATCCAACAAGGCCACACTCCCATTAGTACCAATCCCTTTAGGGGCTATTTTGTTTCAGACCACCACAAATAGTGCTCAAATAACATTGAGACTGTAGATATCCCTTTAATACATTTGATTTATTTGAATATGTACCTACATATTAGCAATTTTCTCATTGTTAGCCCCAAATACCTTAGAAGAAGTGTAAGTGGAAACAATGTTTTGGCTCATGTGTTATGAGGTCAGTCTCTCATAGTGAGGAAATTATGGAAGCAGGAGCATGAGACTGTTGCTTCATACCTGAATGAATCTGAAAGCAGAAAGATGGGAATTCTGGTGTTCAGCTGCTTTTCTGCCTTCCCCTCCTTTTCATTCACTTCAAATCCCCAGGACACATCATGGTGCTGCCTACACTCAAGGCCGATCTTGTTATTTCTACTAATCCTCTCTAGGAATGCTCTCACAGAGAGATCTAATGGTGTACTACACTAATTCCTTATGTGTTTCTTACTCTAATCAATGTAAAATGAAGTTTGGCCATCAAAATCAAGTGGTGGACCTTCTGTCTGTATTGGTGTTGCATTGTAGCACGAAAACAAAAAGACGCAGAGACAGATACTGGGATTCAAGCTTCAAGATGAAGATCAGAAAATCAAAGCAGCCAGTCACTACTCTTACTCTACCAGTTCAGACCAAAGGGGCAATACTCAAACTGTTCACAAATTCACTGTTCCTCAGATTAACTCAGACTGCTATGCTCTCCTCAATGAGGCTAGAGACTAACTCTCAGACTGAATTCTTTTAACTTTTTTTGTTTCAAAATGTGCATTTTATTTTATTTTTCCTTTTAATTTAAATTTGAAACAAGGCTGTTTTACATGTCAATCCCAGTTCCCTTACCCTCCCATCCTCCCCTATCAGTCCCACAAAAACCCAACCCCTTTCTGCTCCCCAAGGAGGGTGAGGCCTTTAACTTGTATACCTCTCAAATCCTGAGATTAAAGGTGTGAGCACTGATTCACTCTCCAGTAGCCCATGGTGGTTTTGGACTCAAATATCCCTCTACCTCTTAATCCTGAGTCCTGGGATTAAAGGTGTGTATCACCATTTCCTGATCTCTATAGCTCGAGGCTGGCTTTTTTTTTTTTTTTCTGAATCTTCAGGCAATCTTAACTAAATCATAAGTAGTATATCACCACACTCAGTTTTTAAATCCATAATGTTTGTACTAAGTTACATTTCTCCCAAAAGGTTATAAAGGATCCCTTTTATTCACATTGTGTTATCATTTTTTTATAATAGCCATTCTTTATGGGATAATAGTTCACTTTGCTTTTCAGTTAACAACCCTTAATAATTGTTGATGTAAGCTATCTCATTTACACATAATACATTTATTTATTTTCATATGAAAAATAGTCTGCTACATCCTTTTTGAAATTTTTGAGTTTAGTTTGTAGAGCTATTGTATTGTAGCTATTACTTCCTTTTCTTTTTTGGAGGGGAGGGGTTTCGAGACAGGGTCTTTTTTTTTTTTTTTTTTTTTTTTTTTGGAGTTTTTGTTTTTGTTTTGTTTTTAGAGACAGGGTTTCTCTGCATTGCTTTGTAGCCTATCCTGGAACTAGCTCTTTAGATTAGTCTGGCCTGGAACGTGCAGAGATCTGCCTGCCTATTCCTCCCCAGTGCTGGATATTAGGTCCTTTTCTGTTGAGTGATTCTCTAGCATTTTCTCTCATCCAGTGTATTGTAATTGCATTCTGTTGACTGTATTCTTGCATATGTAGGAACATTCATTTTTATTTCAAGTAATGTGGTTATGCCTAATTAAATTTCTTCAAAATTTTCTTTATTCTGTTTCTTGCTAGATGATTCTGCGTTGATGTCAATGGCAGGTTGTATTGAGTACCTTAACTTCATAGTACATTTTGAAGCCTGACATTGAAATACTTCCAGATTTGTACTGTTTACTCAAGGTAGCTTTGGTTCTTTGTGGTTACTATAGTTCAATATAAATTTTATGATTGCTTTCTCTATTTCCTCAAATAATGCCATTGGTATTTTGATAGATAGTGCATTGAAACTATAGTTGTTTTAACTATTTTAAAACATATCAATTCTGAAGCTGGGGAGATGAGTCAGTGGTTAAGAGTCTATACTTGTTTTACATAAGACCTGAGTTCAGTTCCCAACAATTATGTACAGTGACTCACTAATGTCATTTCTATAACTATTGTAAATGAGGTTGCTTTATGCTTTATATTTCATATACTTTGCTTTTGCCATCTGGAAAGACTATTCATGTACTGTGGCAATGCAATATTTTGAAAATATCCCTTAAATTCTAAGACACAAGAAATTTTCTCAACCTCAAAGTCATAGTTAGTAATATATCTTGAGGGCACTTAAGAAGACTATTATCATATAGTACTATCCTATTATGTACGTGTCTGATTTTTTAAACTGCTTTTAAGAACAATGTAATAGTTGGTGTTATTTGCATTTGATCACCATGTAATCTGTTTTTACAATAGCTGTAATCTTAAATTATACACTGTTTTCTGCTCCTGAACCAGAACAATACATGTGTATCATTTGGAGAAAACAGAAAACACAGAGGCTGAAAGAAATCTTTCAAGAATACATGTTGAACACCTTAGTTATGGATGTTGGTTGATATAGGCACAGAGTCACAAGACAGTCTTCAGGAAGACACAGAGTCAGACTCATACACCAAAAAGACAGAGAACAAAAGTAGCAAGAAGAGATTTCAAATCTGGACTCTTAGGTAATAACTCAAGGGGGAAGTTGTTTTTCTGTTTTTCCTTAATGTGACACCAATGCATTATTGATGGTTCATAGTTAATCATTTATGTGTTCAATCTACACAAGGCATATCCATTTTGGGGGGATTTATTATTTTTTTAAACATTCTTATTTTACATGCCTATCCCAGTTCCCTCTCTGTCCCACCCTTCTGCTCCACTTACTTTCTCCCAAACCCACCTCATTTTATATACTAAAATTTCTAAATTCATATTAATTTAAAATTTTGATTAAATTTTAATATATGATCATATTGTCATGATTGCATAATTTGGTAATATGGTGTATATACAATATGCACAATATTTTGAATTCTTTCCTGATCTCCTCAAAATAACAATAAGGATGATTAATAATTATAATATAAAATAAGATCATGTCTCTGGAAATGATGACAATTTTATTGCTTCTTTTTAAATATGAATACTTTTAATTTCTTTTTTGACAGATAATTTCATCTAATACTTTGATAACTATATTAAATAAAGTAGTACAGGGTAGTGGTGTTTTGTCCTAAACCTAATGCCCTTTGGTATGTTGAAGTGCTTGCTATCTATATCTAATTTGTCTGGGATACTTTTCCTAAGCATTGAATTTCATCAAGTGCTACTATTCAAATGGTTCTTTTATTTTTCTTTCTGATGATATGTATTACATGTTTGCATATGTATATTGAATAATTTTTGTTTATTATCCCTGTGATTGAATGATCTTGGTAATGACAATTAAACTTTGAATGTGCCTGGATTCAGTGTGCTAGGATATTTTTCCTTTGGGAGTTTTGCGTTTGTTTTCATTGAGGATACTGAGTAGTAGTTTTCTTATTCAATTCAGTCTCTGGGCCTTGTGAAGAATGCCTAATATTGGGTTTCAATGTTTTGAGTCTAACATTTGTTTTCAATTCTAAGGCTTAAAATAATTCTCCCTGCATCAAATGTGAGACATTTAATCACAAGCCTAAAGGTTTAGAGTGGATAAATGGATGATGTGAGCATCTCTTTTTTTCCTACTTTCTTCAGGATGTCTTTTTGTCTTGCCATTCTATAAGCAGGCACTATGACCTTATTGATTTCCTTAGCGCTTGTGATGGTAGTTTAGTATATGAGTAGATGTACAACTTGTTATGTCTAGGGAAACTTGTTTAAACAATGTAATCTTACACAGTCTCTAACTTCTTTTGTCTCAAATTCTATACATTGGACAGTATGGATAGTCTATGTTTCTGGACAATTAAGAAAGGTTATCTTTGACTCACTGTGTTTTGTGAACACCTTTAATAATGTTCTAAAAAAGGAATAGTTTCCTGTATGTATACATACGGATTGATTTGGGATTTTTAAATTTTCTTCTATTAGTCTAATTCATCAATCTTTGTGGACTGAAAGACATTCAACAGCAACATTATCCACAGAACCAGAAGGAACAATTATCTCTAAATATGAATAACCTTAAAACATTTCAAGTAGCCAAGTAAAAAATGAGCAAAACCAGAAAATGTGGAGTTATCATTATTTCACGATTTTAAATTACACTCTAAAGTAGTGTGGCATTGGCATACTATTACATTTTACAGTGCGTAAAATCAGCCCTTCGTTGTTTCCAGTTTCTAGCTATTACAAATAATGCAGCTATGAATATAGTTGAACCAATGTCTTTGTTGCATGGATGTGCATCTTTTTGGTATATGCCTAAGAGTGGAATTGCTGGATCTTGTGGTAGAATGGTTCCCATTTTCCTGAGGAACTGCCATACTGATTTCCAATGTGGCTGTACTCCAAGTTTGTACTCCTACCAGCAGTGGAGGTGTGTTCCCCTTTCTCCATATCCTCTCTAACATAAACTGTCATTGATGTTTTTAACTTTAGCAATTCTGACAGGAGTAAGATGGTATCTTAGAGATGTTTAAGTGTCTTTCAGCCCAGACTGATAGCTGGAAAACCAGCATAGGACTGACCCAGAACCCCTAAACATGGGTCTCAGTTAGGAGGCCTGGGCAGTCTATGGGACCTCTGAAAGTGGAACCAGGATGCACTCCTGGTGCAGGAACAGAACCCATTTGGGAGCATATTTCCCTAGAGACATAAGAGAAGGCCTAGGCCCTACCCTGACTGACTTGACAGATTTTGATGACCCCTCCTGGAAGGCCTCACCCTCCCTGGGGAGTAGATGAGGGATGGGATGGGGAGTTGATGGGTAGAATGGGAGGATGGGAGGTGGGATAGGGAACTTGAGTCAATATGTTAAATATGAAAAGAAGAAAGAAAGAATAAAATGTGCTACATGGCATTTCATTCAGTTTTAAAGAAAAAAATAAAATTAGTAGGTAAAAGATTGTAACTAGAAATAAATTATACTGAGTGATATAACCAAGACCCACAAAGACAAACACCACATAGTATCTCATATGGGGATCGTAGCTTCTAATCTTTAGATCTGTGTGTTTAAGTTAGACATTTAGAGTACTTGAGTATCCAGCAAACCAGAGAGGGTCATTGTAGCAAGTTGTTTAAAGAAATGATGGTTCATAGATCATAGGAAATGTAAAAGTTGAATAGAGGAAAAACTGGGGTTATAATAGCATACCAGGAATGACAGTGTAGGATGAGGAAGATGGGGAGCAGGAGAGGAGGGTTAACTAAAATGAAAGCTGTATGAAAAATCCACATGTAAACCCACTATTCAATAAGCCAAGTAAAACACATAAATGTTTTAAAATAACAGTTAGAAGGGCTGTAGCCTCCATTTCTTGATGATGTTATTCCTGAAAGCCATGGGTTTTTAAACAAAAATCCCAGTGCCAGACATGATACCTTCTATATCTTAAATATTCTTTAGTGGAAAAATGACTAGTGATATTTAATAAGAAACTTATAAAACTTCTGTTTATAAAAAAAATGGTATCTGGTATTTTTTCACCATTTTAAGAAATTAAGTTAATACAACCCATCCTGTCTTAGTGTGTAGATTGAATTTTCTCTGCTTAAGTAGTTAATGGAAAATAACTTATCATTTGACTTATTTATTCTAACCATTTATTTATCTTTACATATTGAGATATTGGCATTATCAAATATTAATTCTGGAAAAAAGGAAAGAAGGGAGGGAGGGAAGGAAGAAAGAAAGGGAAAAGAAATGAGAGAAAAGATAGGTGGAAGAAAAGAGAAGAAAGAAACACAGAAAGAAGGAAGGAAAGAAGCTAGCAGGAGTGAAAATAACTGAATACTTTATTTACTGAAGGAGACTATATCCTAATTTCCCTAACACAGGTCCATTTTGTCTGCTTTAATGCATTCAATGGCTGGGTACTTACTACCTCAAAAAGTAACAGTTGTTGTACATGATTGATAGAGTACTCTTTCTTAATTTATGTAAAATCAGTCTACTTATATCTTCCATATATGGATCTAATGCTTGTATTCTACAAGAAAGTTCATGAGGCAAGACTGTAGACTCATAATATGCTTTTGGGAAAAAGTGGAAGGAAGTCATCCAGTTATATACATTTAGGATATGCTCTTTGTTGACTCAAACACTTAGTGTATTAAACCCTTAGAACCACGATTAAACATATCAATTCAATTTTATTTTTCTAAGCATGTCTCAAGTGGATTGTTTTATTGTTGCACAGACTCATATTAAAATTTTGGAACTGTAGCTCTTTAAGACACACTTTGAGAAACTACTGAGTAATTATCATTTTCTGATATCCACTTATATCTGTGATATGTTTATATTTGTATTTTTTATTTATATTCCAGAATAAACACAGTCAACTTTTCTGTCCATGAAATAATTTCAAAGTTAGGATATTTATGTTACCCAGATTTTCCATCACCCTTTATTACAGATTTAAGTCATATTTCTGAGATAGATATATATTTATAGACTATAAATATATATGCTAAAGCAATTCTGTAGCCTAAACAGTAGATTGTCTACCTTCATTTTAAAAGAAAATTCTTAATTGCTTTTGGACATCTTATTACAAGTGAACTATTTTGTAATCATAAGATTATTTTCTCTACTTTCATTCACTGGTATGAGGTTGGAAAAATTGTATTTTGAGATTCCCATAGATTTGATAGTTTGTGCAATATATTTATTTACTCAGAAAATATTTATTGAACATTTACTGTATGCCACATACTTGTCTGGGTCCTTAAATCATATCAGTAACATAGTAAATATCCTTTTCCATGTAATAAGAAGCAAATAATAAATAAGAACTGGGTCATTAATAGTATTTTAGAAGTTTACAATATCTGTGCAATATATAAAAGAAAAATACAGAAAAGTATTATGAATACTCATGGTGATAGGATACACAGATTTTTAAATATGTCGGTGATGATAGAAGATTCTTTAAAAACATAAAGAAAAGGTGAAATAATTTTTGACAAAAACGATGAGTGCAAATATTCATGCAGAGACTGTAGCCAATGCAAAGTACATGATATTTTATAAACAGCTATGACACCAGTATAAATGAATTGGAACAAGGAATACTTACAGGAAACAAGGTTAAAATTGTAAAAGTGGTAGAATGATGGGCAACTGTTCATACAAGACATTGTATTTTATCATAATGACATTAGTTTCCTCTTTGTAAATTTGAAAAGCATAATAGGATTTGCATACCCTTCAGTCAATGACTGTTCTATGTTATATGTTGGTAGTTAAATATCTAAGGGAATATTGTATGATTTTACCAAGCTGTGTAATATTGAGAATATATAGTATGTTAATTATTTGTAAGTATATACAAAGGGTTAGATGATGAAGGGGAATAAAACTTGAAAAGAGATATAAGGATGACAGTTTAAGAATGTCAATAAGTTTAAAAGACAAGGAGGAACTACAAAATGGAAGGATTAATTATCTGTTACATTTTCAAGTATGATGACAAAACATGTGCTTATTCAGTTCTTCCATCAAATAATAAAAGTATTACCCATATGTTATTTGTGATACTGAGAGTGTCACATTCCCTAAGACTTATCAAGCCTTAGTTTCTAGTTTATCTTTTATTTAAAATGTGGTGTTCTATTGGGATATTATTTTTAGTGGAATGGAATAGCTAAAGAAATTAAATTGCCTAAGGTAGCAATTGAGCCTCCTTCAGTGGTTAGCAATTTCCATGTATTTATAAAGCTCCGTCTCTGTGTTGACATTATTATTTGAAAGTAGGTAACCCAGTCACATAAAGAGGAACATGATATGTACCCACTCATATATGGATTTTAGACATATAGCAAAGGATCACCAACTTATAATTCACACTACCAGAGAAACTAGGATAGAAGGAGGATTCTAAGAGATTCATATAAGGTCCCTCACAGAAGGGGAAAGAAACAAAATCTCCTGAGCATATTGGGGGCAGTGAATGGAGAGGAAGTTAGGAAAAGGGTAGGATAAGGGAACATGTGGGACCAGGAAGATTGAGTCAGGGGACAAATAGATGAAAACAAAAAAGGAGATACCATAATAGAGGGAGCCAATATAGGTTTGAAGAGAAAACTGAATCTAGAGAAATATCCAGAGACCTGCAAGGATGACACCAACTAACAATCTGATCAACAGTGGAAAGGCTACTTTAAATGTCCTTCCCTGATAATGAGATTGATAGGTAACTTACATGCCATCCTACTGCCCTCATCTAGTAGCTGATGGAAACAGAACAGACACCCACAGCTAAACACTGAGCCAAACTCCTGGAATCCAATTACAGAGCAGGAGAAGTGACAAGAAAAGGAGTCAAGGCCAGGCTACAGAAACCCACAAAGACCTGAACAAGGGGAAGCTCATGGAGCCCCAGACTGATAGCAGAACAAGAACTGAATCCAAAAGAAAGAATCAGAAAGAGAGAGAGTGAGAGAGAGAGAGAGAGAGTAGGGAGGAGAGAAAGAAAGGAAGAAAGGAAGGAGAGAAAGAAAGGAAGGGAGAGAAAGAAAGAAAGGAAGGAAGAAAGAAAGGAAGGAAGAGAAGAAGGAAGGAAGGAGAAAAAGAAAAGAAGGAAGAAAGGAAGGAGAGAAAGAAAGAAAGGAACGAAGGAAAAAAGGAGGGAGGGAGAAAGGGATAGAAGAAGAAAGAAAGAGTGAGAAAGGAAGGAAAGAAGGAAGGCATGAAGGAAGGATGGTAAGACCAACACTGGTAATTGATAACAATTGATGCAAAGCTTGCCTTCTTATGGTTAAAGATGGATGTCATTAAGCAAACTTAACACTATAGTAAAGCATCTCTACCTTCCATCACAAAACAAAATTACCTAAGTCCATATATTCTGACAAATAATTAGCTTCCAAAGTACTTGTTTATCTATTAATTAAGTCAACTTACCTCCTCGCCAATTGAGCTATTGTGTAAAAGTATTTCTTTTTAAAACACACTGCCATTCAGCCATCCATCTTTCCCAAATTAAACTAATGAGATTTTAGTATAAATTCAACTTAGGCTCTTCTCATATAATATGGTTTCTTAACTTCTGAGGACAGAATAAAACATAATTGTAAAATAGAATTGAAACCTTCTTTGGAAACTTAATTCATCTCACAGAATTTTCTAATGATATGAATAAAGATCCTTTGCTATTATAATCCCATATTCCTTTGAAATATGCTTCCTATTATAGACAACACTAAGGGAAGGTATCATCTTAAATATGACTCCTATGGCCATTTTTCTGCAAAGAAGTTTATTTTTTTCTAAAGATACTACAATTAAACATTGATAACTTCTCATTGTCTTTAGAAAGTTCAAAGTCAGTAAATGTGACTACTATGCTAACACTCATGACCCTTTACTCTTCTTTACAATTATTTTAAGAGAGGCATAACTGCACATCATTTATTTCTTTTATAACACTGTTAATAAAGGAGCATTGGAGTTGGTTAGATCAGCCTGGATTTCACTTCTATCTGAAGAATTGCAGAGTCATTGATCTACCCAATATCTATCTATAAATATTTATATGTCATCTGCCAATCTTTGTGAGCTTACTAACACGTTCAACACATATTAGTCAAACTGAAGGCATGGTTATGTCTAACTTATCTGATGTATCAGTTACCTGATTTATCTGTTACAAATTTCACTTCAAAAGGAACTCAAAATGAGCTGGTGTTATAGAGTTACAGAGCATCTAAAAATGAAGAATTGTACCTAGTCATTCAAGACAGCATGTTTCTTTAAAATAAAAGACTTAAATTCAAAATGGTAGGAAATTCCAGCCACTTATCTGAGCTACAATTCTTAACCAAATTAGCTATTTTTTTTTTTTTTGATGGGATACTCACATTCCTCCAACTTAACTCGAAAACAGCTTGGTATTGGCACAAAAATAGACAGGTAGACCAATGGAATCGAATTGAAAACCCTGATATTAACCCACACACTTATGAACACCTGATTTTTGACAAAGCAGCTAAAATTATACAATGGAAAAAAGAATCTTCAACCAATGGTGCTGGCACAACTGAATGCGGGTGTGTTGAAGAGTGCAGATAGATCCATATCTATTGCCATGCACAAAACTTATGTCCAAATGCGTCAAAGACCTCAACATAAATCCATGCATAGGAGACTGCTTCCTGAACATAACTCCAGTAGCACAGACACTGAGATAAACAATTAATAAATGGGATTTTCTCAAACTGAGAAGCTTCTGTAAGGCAAAGGACACAGTCAACAAGACAAAACAGCAGCCCACAGAATGGGAAAATATCTTCACCAACCCCACATCTGACAGAGGTCTGATCTACAAAATATACAAAGAACTCAAGAAGCTAGTCACCAAAACATCAAATAATCCAATTAAAAAGTGGAGGTACAGAAGTAAATAGATTCTTCTCAACAGAGAAATCCAAAATGACTGAAAGACACTTAAGAAAGTGTTCAATATGCCATCAGGGAAATGCAAACCAAAACAACTCTGAGATACCATATTACACCTGTCAAAATGACTAAAATTAAAAAAAAAAGAAAGTTTATGCTGCAGAGGATGTGGAGAAAGGGGTTCAATCCACCACTGCTGGTGGGAGTGCAAAGTCATCCAGCCACTTTGGAAATCAGTATGGCAGTTCATCAGGAAAATAGGAATCAGTCTACCTCAAGGTCCAACAATTCCCGTATTAGGCATATACCCACCCAAAAGATGCACATTCATACAACAAGGACATCTGTTCAACTATGTTCATAGCAGCATTATTTATAATAGCCAGAACTTAGAAGCAACTTAAATGACCCTCAAATTAAGAATGTATGGAGAAAATGTGGTACATTTACACAGTGGAGCACTAATCAGTGGAAAAAAAAAATGGAATCCTGAAATTCGCAGGCAAATGTATAAAACTAGAAGAAACCATCCAGAGTGAGGTAACACAGTCACAAAAAGAAAAACATGATATGTACTCCCTCATATATGGATTTTAGACATGGACCAAAGGATTACCAGCCTACAATCCACACTCCCAAAAAAGCTAGGAAATAAGGAGTACCCTAAAGGACACATACATGGTCCCCCAGAGAAGAGGAAAGGGACAAGATATCCCAAGGAAATTGGGAGCATGGTGGGAGGGGAGAGGGTGTTAGGAGAAAGAGGAGGGGAGAGGAGGGCATGAGAGAGCAGGAAGATTGAGTCAGGGAAAGAATAGAGGAGAGCAAGAAAAGAGATGCCATAATAGAGGGAGCCATTACAGGTTTGAAGAGAAATCTGGCACTAGGGAAATATCCAAAGATCTATAATGATGACCCCAATTAACAATCTAAGCAATAGTGGAGAGGCTACCTTAAATGCCCTTCACTGATAATGAGATTGATTACTACCTTATATGCCATCCTTGAGCCTTCATCTAGTAGCTGATGGAAGCAGAGGCAGACACAGCTAAACACTGAGCCGAACTCCTAGAATCCAGTTGCAGATAGAGAGGAGTGATGATCAAAGGGGTCAAGACCATGCTGGAGAAACCCACAGAAACAACTGACCTGAACAAGTGGGAGCTCATGGACTCCAGTCTGATAGCTATGAAACCAGCATAGGACTGACCCAGACTCCCAGTATGTGGTTTTTAGTTAGGAGGACTAGGCAGTCTATGGGGTCTCTGGTAGTGGATCAGTATTTATCCCTAGTGTACAAATGGACTTTGGGAGCCCATTCCACATAGAGGTATACTCTCTCGGCCTACACACATGGGGAGGGCATAGGCCCTACTCCAAATGATATGACAGACTTTGAAGATTCCCCATGGAAGAACAAACCCTCCCTGGGGAGCAGAAAGGGATGGGATAGGGGTTGGTGGTGGGAGCAGAGGAGGATGGGAGGGTGGAGGAACTGGGACTGACATGTAAAACAAGCTTGTTTCAAATGTAAATTAAAAACATTACCCCAAAATAAATTAATAAAAAGTATTTCTAAGGAATTCTCCAAGATTAGCTTTGTTTTTCTGAAGTGACATGAAATTATATGTATGGATCATGTGTAAAACTGTAGTGTAAGACTCTATAAAAATGAAGCAAAGGTATATATTAAGTGGCTCAAAGACAAAATGAAAAAAGCAATGAATGTGTTACTTGGCTATATTTAGGTATTCTATATTAAATAAACAAATGAGCATGTATATGAGTATATACATATTATATACATATAGATTATATACCTACACACAGTGCCTTTTATTCACTGTCTGATCTAAAGTAACTTATGTCTTCTTTCCGTGGGCTTATTATTGATCTATGCAATGAAAATGCCTTTGTGCCATAAATGTTCTATGTAGCCCAAGAACTATGACATTCCCTTTACACCACTATAATGGCAGGCCTTGTTAAAATGTTATGAAGTTTTGGTGAAGCTGAAAAAAAAAAAAACACAAACACCTGATCATAGCCCAAAAAACAAACAAGCTTTTCTCAGCCTTTGGCTAAAATCTTTAACCTTATTTCATACTTTCTTCCCACATCCACCTATACAGTTGCCATTCTGTTACTCAAATTTGTAAAGTTTGTTCAAACCTCTACTTATTCACCTATCTATCATATATTTAGAGAATAATAATCAACAATAACCATTTTTTGAAAATGCACATAAATTATTAAATATGATCTTTCTATAACACAACTTTGAGCAAATTTTTCATATATGGAATAAGAAAATAATTTCCTCACAATTCCTTATCATTTCTGTTACTCTTCAAGAAAAGACTTTATAGAAAATTTAGACTTATTCACATGACTTTGTTATTATATTTGTGTCCATAAGGTGATGCAACAACTTACCTGAGATCATCAGGAAGCCACCTCCAACTTTATAACATCCAGCACTGGCAAAGGGTACCCCATACACCAGCAGAAATCCCCCTGACAGACTAGAAGCAGCACCTAATATAATGAAGATTGTCCAAAAGCCTCTGTACACTAGAGAGTGAGGGGAAAATACTGGTCAGAGCATTGTTTTCATTTATGATTTCCTATTTATCTTTCTAAATATATCTCAGATGGTCATTCTCACTAGATATATTTTCTTACTAGTAGATGTAACAGGACTCTGTGGTGGATCCTTATTTAACCTATATTACAAAAATCCTATTGTATTTGCCTTTCTGTATACATCAGCTATCCATGATTATATTTTAGTATTTTCTACTTTCAACAGAGTTTCCTGGCCCAAGGTATACCTCAAAGACATATGCTACATGAAATCATGTGCACCCACTAAGTTTTAGTCCTAGAAGGATAAGTACAGGATTTTTTCCATTTGTAGCATATTCCTAGATCTAAACACTCTGGGTACAACCATTCAAGACTCAAAATTAATGATTAAAATCCATCATTTCTGATTTATCATTTAAATATAATTTGTACCTTCTCTCCTAGCACTCTGTGATGTCCTTCATAACAACTTGCTCTTGTGCTGAAATTTTACTGTTCGGTCTCCTCTACTAGTTTTTCTGAGAGTTTAAGTTCCTATGCAGGAGGGATGTGTAAGCACATGCAATCATTCCACAATTTTTTCATGTAAGTGGATAAAAGTAAATGTATATGATGCATCTTTCTTTACGATCATGTTTTATAATAGTACATCCTCTGCTGCTCAGTATAAGCCTATATGAACCATGGGGCAAGAACTGCTTTGGGCATTTCTAAAACTTATAGAGACGTGTACAAATGTATCACATTCTTCAATTTCATGACAGGTTATATATACTGCAACTTTCATCTAGAGGGAACAAATAGAAAAGAAAATAAAATGTGAATGATCTGTCTTTTAATTTTCTGATATCACAAAGCAAATTACTATGGAACTCAGAATTTCATCTATCTTAAACTTTCTGTGGGCTCCTATGTACACTCAAAAAGAAAAATACCCCATTATGCAAATAAAGTAGACCTTTAAAGTTGAGTATCTAAATTGCAAATTGAATTGAATAGTTTGTTTTAATAGGTCTGTATCTTTCAGAAAATAACAAAACATGAAGCTTAATTTCTCCAAAATATTATTCAGTGACTTGGCTTATTTTTAATCTGCAATTTAAAAGGTATATTATTTTTAAAAACTCTAAAAAATATAACCTTATTAATTCATTGAGAATGCCATTTAATGTGGTTTGATCATGTCATGTCCATCCTCCACTTTTCTCTGAATTCTTAATTATGTGTCTTAATTATCTATTTGGGGCAGATGGTTTGCACACATTAGTGCAAGTGCCAGCATAGGCTGAGGCCATAGACATGAAATCACCATGCAACTGAAGTTACAGGATGTTGTGATCTACCCAGTGTGGGTACTGAGAACAAAACTCAGGTACTCTTCAAGAACAGTATTACTTTTAACAAAAGCCATCCCCTCAGCCCCTTTTTCTGAAACCTAAACAGTTTTCAGATACTATCTTTTCTCCTTTCAAGTACTAGTAACTGACAAATTGATAGATGGATGGATATATATATATATATATATATATGGAAAAACAGAGATATAGAAACATACAAGTTGAGAGAGAGAGAGAGAGAGAGAGAGAGAGAGAGAGAGAGAGAGCAGGACCCTACCAGAGTAATAGTACATTTGGTAATAGGAATAGTATATGGTGACATAGAATAATCACTATACCTTAATGAATTATGGACAAAACATGACACTAGAAGATTTCTCAATATAATTGACATCAAGAGGAATCAGTATATAAAACAATCATAGCCTTTAAAATGGCTCAGCAGGTGAAAACATCTGTTACCAAACCTAACCCCCCCCAAAAAAATCTTCATCAATGAAAGGGAACAGATTCTTACAAACTGTCCTATGACCTCCACATGTGTGCTGTGGCACATGTCCCCACAAATAAATCTAAATCTTTTAAAAGAATAGACTATTTTAACAAAGGAATGAATCTTCCCCTCACCCCAAAAACCACAAATACAGTGAAAGAACAGCTGAGAAATATAACTAATGATTGGCATTAAAAAAGGAGTAAGCCAATTCCAACACAGCTCCAGCCTTAGGGTTCCTTAGTGTGTGTGAGGGGCAAAACATAAGTCTCATTCAAAAGGTAAACCCAGGCCATCCTGCTGAAAACAGATTGGCAATCCTACCCTTAGGACATGACCATGGTTCTCACATGGCTCAAATGCAAATACCGAGGATTTTGGTAAGACAATGGTTCCTCTGGTAGACAGGTCAACAATGGATGAGAATTTCAGTTTGTTATTCTGTATAACTCATAAATCAATAGCCTGGTTGACATCCTGAGACAACATCTATTATTTAAAGATATGTTACTCTTGGTGTTTTAGAATGGAACAACCATATGCCATGGAGCCTGAGTTTAACATGCTAAGGTTACAGGATTTCATATGTTCCTAGGAAGCAGTTGTGATGGGTGGGATGGCCAGACACTAATAAACTGGAATGTGTAGAATACGGAAGATTCACGTCATGCAATAAGGTACACAAAGAAAGTTCATAACCTCAGCATCCAGTAGTATATCTCAACAAAGAAAATACTAGAGTGCATAATCCCTGATTAGTTCCTGAAGTTACTCACCTATATGATTGCCATTTGCTGCAATAGAAACTAAGACCTCTAAAGTAGTACAACCCACCAGCAAGGTGATTAATATTTCAGTAATCTTGGAAATAATAAGACATGGCCTCCACCTCAACAGATCTCAGTGCTGTGACTTCTTTCCACATTCCCAATGGGAAGACCTTCAGAGCTAGAACATTAGCCACCCCATGGGGTACCATCTACAAACTATGGGAGAGTAAGAAAGCCAAAGCTTTGAAGCTAGTTGTGGCCAATAAAGGCCTCTGTTTCACAAAGAAGGGACGCTATTAAAGTGAACTCAACTATGGTGAATATCAGACACTTTTCCTACACTGCAGCAACTAACCATACAGAACAAACCATAAGAAAACCAGGAGTCCACAACTTCAACTGAACACTTTTCTTCACTCAAAATCTCCAAGTTTTAAGCAAAATGAAAAAATTTGTTCTAATACTTCATGATTTTTTCTTTGTTTTTGTATCCTGTGCTGCCCAGGTTTTTTGCTTTACTACATCTTTAGCAGCTTTTTGGCTTGATCACATTTAATATTTGCAATAGTATTATCATTTATACATTCAAATAATTTGATTTATACATGCTTTTCTTTATTAGAGAATTCTTTTTTCTTTTATTTTATTTTCTCCCTATGTATGCATGCTGTGTTTTCTCTATTATAGTTTTAGTCATACTTTTAGTTTTTAAATCTCATTTTGAATTTCATAGTCCTTATAGTTAGCTAATTTATAAACCAAAATTCTAGTTATTGGGATTTTTATTTTTTCTTTCTTTTTTTATTTTCCTAATCTTTCTCTTTGTAATCTACCTCTATAAATTCTGCTTCACTCCTCTTCTTGTTCCTTTCATTTATTTAATACTGCTCCCATATTTCCCCTATCTCTTGCTTCTCTTTTGCCTAAGAATTTATCAGTTTCTCACAGACACGAAGTACCTTCTGAATTTCTATTACATTTGGCATTTATTTTGTAATTTTCAATTTAATGGTCATTGGTAATCTATTAATGGGCTTGCTCAATTTCTAATGTATTTCTAAATCCTGTGCAGGTTATTATCAGTTACTGTAACAACATTTTGTTTCCTCCTCTGTGAATGATATTGAAGGTTTAGCACTTAATAGTTTTTCAAGAAAGAGATCTCCAAATAAAGCCTGGAGAGCTATTTAAACTAAGAAATGAGAATTAACAGCACAAAAATATAAGAACAAGAAAGAACCACAAAATATTGTGACTCTTCTGAAAGATCACAAACACTTGATCAAATTATAAAGCGTAATTGCATGGAATGAGATCTGAGAGGAAATGTAAAGGGAAAAATGAATAAGTCTACTTTCATGAAGGACCCTCAGACAAATTTACACCATGATGCCATCCCTACCAGAGTGGAAGCAATTTCTTTAAAAAGTAAGCAATACAAAGCATGCCCTTCTAAGTTTTTCCCCTTGGGAATTTTGTCATAGTAATGGAAAAACTAGCATATTCCTTAAAGAGCAAGTTCAAAGATATGGAAATTAATAAAGTGCTATGTGAAGATACCTAATCATTGCTAGTAAGATAAAACAGTGAGGCCATCAAAAACATAAATAAGCAAACAAATTAAAACTAGGACATAGAATGTCAAAAACAAAGAAATTAGTGCAAAAGTTATCAGGAAGAGAAAATATAGTAACATGAAAAAGAAATCCCATAAGCATTTTTTAAAAAATTAGCAATATTGAAAATAAAAATAATTGATTAAAATTAGAAAACATGACCAAAGAACATGGTTAAGCACAAATAGAATATAAGGGATGGATGGTAAGTCAAAAAATATTACATTCAAATATCAAGAAAGAATAAAAGTCGTGCTGGGTCACAACATCCAACAACTCTGGGGTATAAAGAAGAGACTAATCAAAGAATCTACAAGAAATAAGTACCAGTAACAAAGTGGTAAGAATCTATTCAATGAAATTATAGTGGGAAAGTTCTCTAATCTAGAGAAATAAAGATTTACACAGAAAAGGCACTTGGGATCTTAATAAACAAGATCACTAGATAAACTATGTTCAAATTACTCAGTTCATTTCATGGCTAAGAATCAAAAAAAAAAAAGAGAGAGAGAGAGAGAATGGTCTGGGCATCTTGGCAACCAAATTCTTGCCAAGTATCTATAAGTAATTGTAAAGTTACTTCCTAAGAATGGGGTATATTGTAGTTGTACCAAAGGAACATTAAGACGAAATCCCTTTTTGTCATGAGAATAAATTCTCTGACCTGAATAGAGACCTAACATTCTATTTAGACAGGATCAATCAGCAGGCTAAGGAATCACCCCTAGGACAGTGAATTTATCTTAAACCATGATAAAGATATAGGTAAATACTGTACTTCACATCCCCAGAAATCCCACTAGTGCAGTCCCTGCAGCCTAAGTAGTCATGAGATTCTGCTGACTCTCCCTACTTTAACTCAAAAAGGCACAGCTTTTCTCTCTATCTTTCTTTACGATGCTGGCTAGAACCTAAGTTATTTTTTTCTAGTAATTTGGCCTTCTTTGATCTTTCCTGAAAGGAATCCTCCCAGGAATATGAAAGATCTTTGGGTCATTAACTGGCTTGTCTTTATATTTTCTTTCCATTCCTCAATGCTCCTCTGGGAAGCTGTTGCAGTTTATACCTTGCCTTTCCTGAGTTTATTTTGCTTGTTTGTTCTTAAATCCAATATAATTGTCTTTGAATAAAAAAATGAAAATAAAATTCCCATGTCATGTTGTAGTAAATATGTCAAACATACGCAGAAAGAAACAATATTAGAAACTGTGAGAAATAATTGTCAGCTTAACTATAAATCACAGTAGAAATAAATTGTCATCAGCAATCTGAAAAGCCAAAAACAAGAAAAATATATGCCAAAATCTAAAAGTAAATAATTGCCAATCAAGGTGACTATTTCTAGTAGAGCCAACTTTAAATTTTTATGGAGTAATAGGGACATTTCAGGACAAGCACAAACCACCAAGCCAATACAAAGGAATGGTTGGAGAAAATGTGGTACATTTGCACAATGCAGTACTACTAAATAGGGGTTTGGGGGGGGACAATGGAATCTTGAAATTCGCAGGCACATAGAACAAACCATCCTGAGTGAGGTAACCCAGTCACAAAAAGACAAACATGATATGTAATCACTTTTATATGGATTTTAGACATAGAGCAAAGGATTACCATCCTACAATCCACACTGCCAGAAAAGCTAGGAAACAAGGAGGATCCTAAGAGAGGCATACATGGTTCCCTGGAGAAGAGGAAAAGGACAAGATCTCTCAAGCAAATTGGGAGCATGGGGGATGGGAGAAGGAATTAGGAGGAAGAGGAGGGAAGAGGTAGGCATTAGGGACAGGAAGATTCAGTCAGGGGAAAAAGGGAGGAAAGAAAGAAAAGAGAGATACCATAATACAGGGTGTCATTTTAGGTTTGAAGAGAAATCTGGCACTACTGAAATGTCCAGAGACCTACAAGGACGACCCCAACTAACAATCTAAGCAATAGTGGAGAGGCTACGTTAAATGCCCTTCCCCGATAATAAGATTGATGACTACCGTATATGCCATGCTAGAGACTTCATCCAGTAGCTGATGGAAGAAGAAGCAGATACTCACAGCTAAACACTTAGCCAAACTCCTGGAATCTAGTTGCAGAGAGGGAGGGATGAAGTGCAAAAAGGTCAAGACCATGCTGCAGAAACCCATAGAAACAACTGACCTGAACAAGTAGGAGCTCATGGACCCCAGTATAATAGCTGTGAAACCAGCATAGGACCAACCCAGACACCCAATATGTGGTTATCAGTTAGGAGGACTGGGCAGGGGCCTGTGGTAGTGAGTGTATCAGTATTTATTCCTAGTGTACGAATGGACTTTGGGAGCCCATTCCACATAAAGGGATAATATCTCATCTTGGAGACATAGGGGAGGGCATAGGCCCTGCCCCAAAAGATATGACAGATTCTGAAGATTTCCCATGGAAGGCCTCACCCTCCCTGGGGAGCAGAAAGTGGATGGGATTGGGGTAGGTGGGGAGGGGGCAGGGGAGGATGGGAGGGTGTGGGAACTGGGATTGACATGGAAAACAAGATCATTTCAAATTTAAATGATAAAAATTATATATTAAAAAAACTATACCTGACACTCTTTGGGTAACCAAGAACCTAAGACTAGACTAGATAGCCCAGGGAACTACAGAAAAATCAAATAATAATTGTTTTTAAGGAAAAAATAAAACAGAAAGAAATATAGAAATAAAATGACTCCTAATGTCCTTCTACTAAACTCATAGACCACTGCCTTGATTGGCCATCTTCAGAGAAACTTCTTCCTGCAGCAGATGCGAACAAATACAGAAACCCACAGCCATATAATATGCCGAGAATGCAAGACCTGGGAGTACTCAGCCAGGAACCCTGGGGAAGAAAAGGCAGAATGAGTGTAAGTGCCAGAAGGGATGGAGGACGCCAAGAAAACAAGGCCATTGGAGCATAACAGGAGCATTGCCCATAAGAACTCACAAACACTGAGAGCATGCATAGGACCTGCATGAGTCTACCCAAGATGGGGTTCAAGAACTGAAAGAAGATGTAGACTCATGTCTCCTGCCTTAACCCTGACGTTATCTCCAATTGATAATCAAGAGCAAATGAAAATTTGGTTTTCTTTAAGGAGGTCTCACTGGGGAAACAAACTGCACTTAAGTGTAGGTTGTATGTCCACCAGGAGATGGCAACAGAAAAGGAATTTAATTGTATCTTTGGCAGTCCCTTGTCTTTGGAGGTTCTGTGCTTCTTAATGCCATGTCGAAGCTTGTTTTTTTGTTTGTTTGTTTTGTTTTTTAATCTTCTTTATTTCTATTTCTTTCTCTCTCTTTTACTGTACAAGTTCTTTTCATATATATTATGGACTCTGGTTTTATGTTTTCATAAGATAACTGAGTGTGTGTCCGTGTCTGTATCTATTTCTCATGCTCTTTTCTTTCACGTTTCTTTCTTATTCTGGTGTCTTTGTTATTTTATTTTACTTAATTTTATTATTATCTCTTTGGAGTCTATTTGTTTTCAAATGAGAGACAGAGACAGGGGTAGATCCAGATGGGAGTGGAGACAGGTAGAAACTGGAAGGAACAGAGAAAGGGCAAATCATAAACAAGATATACTATATAAAAAAAACAATTTTAGATAACAAAAAAGTAATAAAATTAACCTAAATCACACTGGTTAACAATGAATTGGAATCACCCCAGTCTCAGTAATCAGTAACCAATATTGAGCATCTGAAGGATTGACCTGCTCACTCCTTCTATATGACCTGAAAACAATCAAAATTGGTCAACAGCAAAAGCAGAATCAACCTAAGTAGGCTAGAGTCTCAAATCAGAGACAAAACAAATTAAATAACTGACATTCTCAGGCCCTATCACAAAACCAGAAACAATATTAAAATGAAGGCATCAATTCTATAGAAATGCTACCCAGTGCTGATTACTTAGGAAAGCACCATGATGCAAACTTTAAAAAAAAATCAATTGCAAATATGCTCCAACAATTAAAGAATCTCAAAGAAACAAAGAGGACAGAAATAAATTTACAATAAATGTCCAAGAAAACACTAGCCAATATCTAAAGGAATTAGGAAATCAATTAATGATTTAAACCTTGAATTCTTTAATGAGATAAAACCTCTGATGTAAACTTAACCTGAAAGAAAGATAAAACAAAAAAAAAAAATTTGAAGACCTGGCTAGAAAACGCAGAGTAAGAGAAAAAGTAGAAAGGAGGGGTCAAGATGGAGATTCTGGAGAGAGCAGGACACGAGCCAGCTCTCCGATAAGACCATGTGGAAATACATAGATTAACAGAAATGGGTTAATAATTAAGACAGAGCTAGCCAATAAGAAACAAGTAACTGGCCAACAGAATTATATCAAATAAAAAAAATAAAAGTGTAAATGTAATAAGAGAAAAATAAAGATTAATGCAATGAAAACTTCAAAAAAACAAAAAAAAAAAGAAAATGCAGAGTAAATCTTTAACAGTGGAATAGATCAAGTAGAACACAGTTTATCAGGATATGAAGATAAAGCAGAGGAATTGAACCAGTCAATTAAAAAAAATGATTCTTTTTAAAATGAAAAAAAGCACTAATGTAGGGTTACTTTAAAAAGGCCAAATAAGGGTAGTCCTGAATCGTTGCTGGAAGCTGAGCCATCAGATCTTTTGGAGAAGAACATCTTCACTTAAGGGACTCTGCAGATTCCTATCTCGTAATTTTGAAGCCATCAGCCAAAGATATTGTGAAAGCAGAATATAATTGGAGAGATCTGCCTATCCCTGCAGGACCATCCTGAGTCCTGCCTGCCATATGTTTGACCTCCATTGCCCGGCCTCTGCTAAAGATGAATCTGGGACCAGTTCGGGTTGAGTCCCCCACCCAACACCCTTCCCTGGGAACTCCCTGGATTGGCCCCGAATCTTGCTCCCCCCTGTGACCTGTCCCCAGCAAGAGCACTCCAGGTACTCTGATACACACACACACACACACACACACACACACACACACACACACACACACACACACCACCCCACTAAGAGCCTGCAGTCCCCCTACCCTGTGCCGTACCCTGCCTAATATCCCACCACTCTGTTTGAGCACTGGAACAGAGGACAGGTACAACAATCCCACTAAATTCAGGGAACCTCCTGGACTGTCTCTGAGCACACTACAACTGCCTATCCACATGGGACCATACTGAATCCCCGCCTGCCTGATCTGTGACCCTCACCGCTGGTCCTCTGCTGAAGGGGAACTTCCCGGAGCTGCTCTGAGCACACTAGACCTGCCTATTCACACAGGACCACCCTGAATCCCTGAATCTATGACTGTCTGATCTCTGACCTCCACCACCAGTAATGAACAGTAGGTTCATTACCAAACTCTTTTTTACAAGGCCACAATCACCTAGGTACACAAGTCATGCAAATGCATAACTAAGAAAGAAACCTTCAGAAAAATATCCCTCATGAACATTGATGAAAAATTTCAATAAAATATTGGCAAACCGAATCCAAGAATACATCAGAGAAATCATCCACCATGACAAGAAGGCATTATCCCTGGGATGCATGGATGGTTTAACATAGGAAAATCTATCAACAAGATCCATCATATAAACAATCTGACAAAGTAAAACCACATGATCATCTTGCTAGATACTGAAAAAGCCTTCAACAAAATTCAACACCCTTTCATGATAAAGATCTTGGAGAGATGAGGGATAACAGCAACAAACCTAAACATAATAAAAGCAATACACAGTAAACCAACAGCCAACATCAAAATGAATGGAGAGAGGCTTAAGGCAATTCCTCTGAAAAAAGGAATATGACAAGGCTGCCCTCTCTCTCCATATCTCTTCAATATTGTACTCAAAGTTCTAGCTAAAGCAATAACAAAACAAAAGGAGATCAATGGGATACAAATTGGAAAGTCAAACTTTCACTCTTTGCAGATGATATGATACTTTACATTTGCGACTTTGCAGATGATATGATACTTTACATTAGCGACCCAAAAAACTCTACCGGTGAACTCCTACAGCTGATAAACACCTTCACCAAACTAGCAGGATACAAACTAAACTCAAATAAAAATCAGTATCCCTACTATATACACATGGCAAAGGGGCTGAGAAAAATATCAGAGAAAAATCTCACTTTACAATAGCCACAAACAACATAAAGTACCTTGGGGTAACATTTACCAAACAAGTGAAAGACCTATATAGCAAGAACTTTGTGTCTTTAAAGAAAGAAATTAAAGAAGAAAGTTGAAAATGGAAAGATCTCCCATGTACTTGGATAGATAGGATAAACATAGTAAAAATGGAAATCTTGCCAAAAGCCATCTACAGATTCAATACAATTCCCATTAAAATCCCAGCACAATTCTTCACTGAACTTGAAAGGATAATAATCAACTTTACATGGAAAAACAAAAGACCCAAGATAGCCAAAATAACCCTGTACAATAAAGGAACTTCAGGAGGCATCACCATCCCAGACTTTAAGGTCTACTACAGAGCTATAGTCCTGAAATCAGCCTGGTATTGGCACAAAAATAGAGTAGATCAATGGATTCGATAGAAAATCCTGATATTAACTCACACAACTATGAAAACTTGATTTTTGACAAAATAGCTAAAAGTATACAATGGCAGGAGGAAAGCATCTTCAACAAATGGTGAGGGAACAATTGGATGATGATGTGTAGAAGACTGCAGATAGATTCATGTCTGTAACCATGCACAAAACTCAACTCCAAATGGATCAAAGACCTCAACATAAATCCAGCCACACTGAACCTCTTGGAAGAGAAAGTGGGATGTACCCTTGAACAAATTGGTACAGGAGACTGGTTCCTGAACATAACTCCAGGAACACAGACACTGAGAGCAACAATTAATAAATGGGACCTCTAGAAAATGAGAAGGTTCTCTAAGACAAAGCACACAGCTGACAAGACTAAACGGAAGCCCACAGACTAGGAAAAGATCTTAACCAGTCCTACATCTGAGAGAGTGCTGATCTCCAAAATATACAAAGAACTCAAGAAACTAGTCAACAAAATGGGGTATAGAACTGAATAGAGAACTCTCAAAAGAAAAAAGCAAAAAGGCTGAAAGACACTTAAGAAAGTGTTCAACATCCTTAGAAATCAGGGAAATGAAAATCAAAACAACTTTGAGATACCCTCTTACCCTTGCAAGAATGGCTAAAATTAGAAACACCAATGAAAACTTATGCTGGTGAAAGGATATGGAGAAAGGGGAACACTCCTACACTGCTGGTGGGAATGCAAACTTGTACAACCATTTTTGAGATCAGTATGGCAGTTCCTCAGGAAAAAGGGAATCAGTCTACCACAAGACCTGGTAATCCCCCTCTTAGGGATATACCCAAATGATCCATATCCATGCAACAAAGACATGTGCTCAACTAAGTTTATAGCTGCATTATTTGTAATAGCAAGAAACTGGAAGCAACCTAGATGCCCATCAACTGAAGAATGGATAAAGAAGATGTGGCACATCTACACAATGGAATAGTACTCTGAGGGGGAAAAACAATGGAATCTTGAAATTCACAGGCAAGTGGATGGAACTTGATGAAACCATCCTGAATGAGGTAACCCAGTCACAAAAAGAGGAACATGGTATGTTGTCACTCCTATATGGATTTTAGAAAGGGAGCATAGGATCACAAACCTATAATTCACACCTCCAGAGAAAGTAGGATACAAGGAGGATTCTAAGAGATACATATAATGTTCCTTACAGAAGGGGAAAGTCACAAGATCTCCCCAGAATATGGGGAATGGGGGAGCAGTGAGTGTAGAGGGAGCTAGAAGAAAGAGAAGGGAAGGAGAGGAAAGCATGTGGGACTAGGAAGTTTGAGTCAGGAGAGAAATAGACGAGAGAATGAGAGAAGAGAGAGAGAGAGAGAGAGAGAGAGAGAGAGAGAGAGAGAGAGACCATAAAAGATGGAGCCATTAAAGGTTTAAGAGAAAACTGAACCTAGAGAAATGTCAAGAGACCTACAAGACTGACCCCAACTAACAATTTGAGCAACAGTGGAAATGCTACCATAAATGTCCTTCCCTGATAATGATACCAACGACTAACTTATCCACCATCATAAAGCCCTCATCTAGTAGCTGATGGAAACAGAGGCAAACACCCACAACTAAACACTGAGCTAAACTCAAATCGAGATTCACAGAGGGAGGACAATGCCAGGCTGCAGAAACACATAGAGACAGCTGACCTGAACAAGGAGGAGCTAACAGTCCCCCAACTGATAGCTGGGAATCCAGCATGGAACTTACTCATACCCCCTGAACATGGGTCTCATCTAGAAGGCCTGGGCAGTCTAACGGACCTCAGACAGTGGAACCAGGGTGTATCCCTGGTGCACAAAAGGACTTTGGGGACACATCCCCCATGGAGGGATACTCCCTTAACATAGAGACAGGAGAGAAGACCTAGCCCCTACTCCAAATGTCTTAACAGATGACTCCTCCCGGAAGGCATCACCCTACATGTGGAATTGGGGGGGGGGATGTGAGGGGGATCGGGGGCATGAGAGGGAGGGAGAGAGGGAAGGAGGGAGGAAGGAAGGGAGGGAAGGAGAAGTGGGAAGGGGAACTGGGATCAATATGTAAACTAAAAACAAAATTAAAAAATAAAAAATAAATAAAAAGGCCAAATAATATAGTAAGATAGACAGTCATTAACAAATTTCACAATGTTGAGGGAATGTAAGCTGCCTGTATGTACATCATCTGATAAAAAATTGTGATATATAGATAGATGCATAGATAGACAGATGCTGAAATTCTTTTCAGCTATAAATAAAATTTAAATCTTGACATTTACAAATAAATAGATACTAATGGGAAAATATTATACTGACTGAAGTAACTCAGACTCTGAAAGACAAGTAATCCTTGTCACGGCCTTTTTATGGATCCTAAATTTGAATCTTCAGGTTTGAGAATATAATCTGGAGTGTTAGATAGCTGGAGGCTGGGATGAGCAGGAGTTCTACAGAGGGAGCAGTAAGACATGGGTTCTGTTAATGAAAAGAGGCAGAAAAATTGAGTGAAAATGTAACTTGTGAAGGAGAGAAGCAGTTACAAGGTAAAGAAGTATGTTAACCACCACTAAAGATGCTAAGAAAACAAGGAAGAAACCTATTATTTTTCAAGTTTACTTAAATGCACACACTTAGTGTGCGTGTGTGTGTTTGTGTGTGTGTGTGTGTGAGCATGCATATACACACATACCCCCCCCACACACACACCAATATGTAGTTTTAAGGCAGTTATCCTACATTGTCGCAATGTGCACAACTCGAGCATCTAAGAGACTCTTCAAGCCATTTATAGCTTATTGCTATTGCCCTTGGCTGCCTGCTAGAATAGAAATATGTGATTGTGAGAAATGCCTCAGACAGGCTTGGCCATTTGAGTACTTTGTCCACATTAGTGGCATGGTTCGAGGAACCTTAACAACTATGGCCTTGTTGGGGGAAGTATGTCACTGAAGGAATCATTTTAAAGTTAAAATATTTGCTCTATTTCTAATTCCCTCTCTCTGCTTTATGTTTGTAATTTAAGATGTGAGCTTCCAGTTTCCTGCTCCAGTTAACCTGTCTTCAATCCACCATTATAAACTCCAACAATGTGGAACAATAAGCACAAATAAACTCTTCCTTCTTTGAGTTGCTTTTGTCATTGTATTTTATCAGCACACTAGAAAACATAACTAACACAGAAACTATGTCCCTATTGTTTAATAGACAATACACTTCTGTCAGGGAGCATTGAGAAATCAACCTGATACTGACTTTGAATCATCTTCCAAGGGGACAAGTTCTCAGAAAAGCTTTCATAGTCTCACCCAGGGATAAAGCCTGAGAACCACAACAATGACAATACAGCCAAGGTATACACCAGTGGAGTAATAGTGGAACTTTTACATCTAAGACACACAATGATATCTAATTAGACACACAAATGATATCTAATTAGACCTATAGCCTGCTCAATTGGAGGTAATCCATGTCTGGTACTATATACCTGGCCGATAACTCATGGTTGGAGGGATCATAGGCACTAAAGGAAAACCTACTACAGCCATATTGCTAAAGTTACACAATTGCTGTATGTATATGAGATGCTATCACCTTTCATCTGAAAAACCTTTCTTAAGCAAAGGAAGACTATAGAAAACACCTACAACCAGTCAAAATGCAAAGAAAAAGTAAATATCTGTTGGGTATCCAACCCCAAATTAAGCATCTATATTCCGATTCCTACACCTGGGGTTCAGAGAACATCACAGAGAGTTCTGAGAGCTTGACAATCAGGAAAACTGCTGCATGATAATTGCTTATAGATGGGAACGGAATGTTTCTCTCATGAGTCATAACAATATGGCTATCTGAAAATACCTTCAAAGACCACACCAATTGTCATGATACTATGATGGAGGATAATTTCATGAGGTAGTTCCATGTGAAAGAGTCAAGAAGAGTTGCTAGCTCTCAGTCAGTTATTCCTGAAGGAAAGAGAACCAGTTTGTTTTGTTTGTTTGGTTGGTTGGTTGGTTTAGTTTGATTTTGGGCATGTTGTTTTTTATTTTTGTTTGTTTGCTTCAGGGATGATCACCTACTAATAAATGTTTAGCCCTAAACACATGCAAATAAAGGAATCACTAGAGTTTGCAAGATTGTGACTAACCTAACTCATGTCCAGAAAATCATTTATCATATATTCTACCTCATATTAATCCTAGCTTCAAGTCTTTTGTGTGTTTAACTTGGAGCACAAGTGGAAGCCAAAAGAAGTGGACATGGGTTATTAAAGGAGGACATATGAATAGAAATAGCATAATATTGGCGAGATGAAAATAGAGAAGGGAATACTGGGCAAGCATTAAAAAAATTATTCAGACAGAGATGTAGAAGTTAAGGAAATCAGGAGATTGGAGTAGGACTAACCAAAAGATAGCATTATGAAAAACCCATGTGGAAACCTATTATCTCTCAACCCAATTAAATATTTTTAGAATTACAGTATAATGCAGGCAATATGAAGGAAGATTGGTCAATAGTAGCAATTAAAGGATTAAGTGGGAATGGATGATAAAGGATGAGGTAGAGGAGAGGGTTATGGTAGGATATTTAAAGTCTCATGAAAACAGACGAGTTAAGAAGCCCATTCCAAATAGAGGGATATTCCTTCATCCTAGAGGAAGGGCCTGAGCTATGCTCCAAATAATATGACAGACTTTGAAGACTACCCATGGAAGGTCTCACCCTCCCTGAGATGCAGAATGTGGATTTGAGGGGCATTGGTGGTGGGGAGCAGGGGAGGATAGGAGGGTATGGGAACTGAGATTGGTACATAAAACAAGCTTCTCTCTAATTTAAATAAAAATTATATATGTACACATATATACGTGCTGATTTAAAAATATTAATTTAAACAAAAGATTTCAAGCAGAGAGATCTTGCATGGGTAGACAATGTCACTCCCAAAAGACATAATTATTATATAACATGGGAAACTTTCCAATATACTGCTGGTCAGAGAGGTCACACAAATTTCCAAAATTATAGAAGCTATTGCATTGCCTTTATTTAAATACCGTGATTAGATGTTATAGTCCTATTTCCAAATATACCATAAACTTTGGCTGTAGTGCATAAAAATTCCAATGTCAAACTGATTGGTAAACCTCTTCCATGTTGGCTAATTTTCATAATGATGAAAAGGGACAAGTAAGGTGCTTGGGGGAAAAATCAATTGTTTCAACCATTGCTAGAACTTGCATGCTATAACACTGACCTGCCATGCAGGATGTACTCACTTGTGCAGTGATGGTATGACAGTTATATAGGGCACCAACTGCTTCCATTTGGTTTGGAGGTGTGCTCAACAGGAGGCAATTTGTGAATGGAACTATAATACTGATGAAAAGCCTATGGTAAGAGAGGTCACAGGCCTTGGCAATAGAACCTGCTACTATAATTTTACTAAATGGCCATGCTGTCAAATAACTTTTTAAATATTTATGTTTGTATTCATAAACCTAGGCTGTTTTCCACCTTGGTCAAAAAAGTTCTTCTTCTTCTTCTTCTTCTTCTTCTTCTTCTTCTTCTTCTTCTTCTTCTTCTTCTTCTCCTTCTCCTTCTCCTTCTCCTTCTCCTTCTCCTTCTCCTTCTCCTTCTCCTTCTCCTTCTCCTTCTTCTTCTTCTTCTTCTTCTTCTTCTTCTTCTTTGAGGTATAACTCTTGAAAGTTTTGAGACTAATAGAACTAGTTTTCAGCCCTACTGGTACATCTCTACTAACTAACCCCTTCACCACCAATGATCTGAGAACATCAAGAAAGAGGAGACAGAAAGAAAGTAAGAACTGAAGGACACAGAGAAGTGTCTTCTGCGCATGACATGGATATCACATCCATGAACTCACACAGTGTGTATCTCTAGAAGACAGCCAAAATTCCAGCATAGAGAGGGAAGATTCTCATAAACATATGCTTCAACCTTGTGTTTCAAACTAAGAGAATAGAAACATAATTTTGTTTTAATATTGTAGGCACCTGAAATATTCAGGTATTTTGTTCATTCTATTATCAATTATTATAGAAAATAGGTAATATTCTATGATTTAAAACTTTTAAATACAGTTCTACTTTTTCCAAATTCTCTAAGCATCAGTATCATACTCTATAAAATCGGACTAGTGATATCTAATATGTTGATTCACTTGAGCAAAAACTCAAACATTTTCACCGAGGTTTACACTGAATATCTAGAAGACATTAACTGTGTGTACCCTTTTGCATTTTCACTTAAAACCAATAACACATTTAGATAGAAATGGCCAAATAACTAATTTGTATCTGGGATTCATAAAAAGAGATAACCAACTTAACCCACAATCTAGCATATAACATTGATTCAGTTAATACTGAGAAAGCTCTCATTCAGTGTACACATCAATACAAAGGCATGTGTCTCAAAACTTACCAGCAGTTGCTTCAAAAGATGGATGTGGAAAAGGTCCAACAGCAATTTGCATTGGAAAGAGATATCCAGGAATGCAGCGCTTAGGATGAGGCTGGTTCACTGAATATAAGACAAAGCAGGGCATCTTACTTTTTTAATTATAAGATCTTGGAAATTAAATTCTGATCATCTATATATCCAGAAATTCATAGAAATATTTGATGGAATTAAAATAATTTGTAGGAAGTACTCTTATTTATAAATAATTCCAGCAGGATACAGAAATGAGTATAACATGCATACCCAGTGTCACACAAAAAAGAAATTGGAGTCCAAGTATCTTAATTATTACTCAGTGTCCCTTAGAGCACTCTTTTCATTAATTATTTTATAAACTTTCAATTCAAATCAATATGGTTACTTGGCATCTACCATATATTTTAAAAGCGTAAGATAAATGTTACAGTGCTTATTAAGCCTTCAGCTTTAAGAAACTATAATTTAATTTCATATAGAAACACACAACCAAAGAGCTACAATTAACTAGACTCTTTTGAGAGGGATGGAAAATGTACTATGGATATTACTAAGATGAAATTTGAATTTTAAATGAAGAATTCTGAAGGCTATAAAATTTTATTTTGACCTCATAAGAAAGGAGTAGGTTCATCTTCTAAGTATAGCATGAAAAAGTACATTTGAGATAGGAGCTAGTATGAAATCATGGCAAGTGATAGAAAAATAGTAAGAGAATTTTTAGAAAAGAACATAAATTTTAATAATAGATAGGTAAAATGATTTATATTCTCAAAAGTACATTATTCAGGAAATGTACTTGTCCATGCAGCCATAGATGCTGTGAGTTCATGAGCATACTGGACCTGTGTAGGTTGACCACATTCTAGTGAATGGCACCAAAGCCATGAGTACGTAGCCAGTATAAATTGGACCTAGTGAGTTATTAAAGAAATAAAGAAGACACAAACTTGAGAGGCAATGGAAAGGTGGGAATTGTATCTGGAAAGAGTTAAGGGAAGAGTGTGGATGAAAATGATAACAATATAGTGTTTAAATTATTCAAAGAATAATTAAAATATTATGATTTTAAAAGTAGATTACAGGTAAAGGATAATTCCAGTTTAACTAATACATTATAATGATTCTGTTCTCACTTCACTATCCAACTAAGAAATTTGCTAAACTAAAAGGAGTGTGAGATTCCCTTGAAAACCACAATGTACAACAAGACACAGGTCAAAGCTTGTTGAAATATGTTGATTGCTTGAATGTTCATTATAGTCCCCAAACAAAATTTACTGAACTAAGCACAATGAAATGTAATATGGATAAATTCAAAGGCTTTTGCTTAATTAAGACAGTCAGTTGTAAACGGAAGAGAAAGAGCCAGAGAGAATGATTAAGATTTAGAGACCCATTAATTAGCACACTCAGGAATGCCATAAAAACTATAAATTGGAAGCCATACTATATAATATATGATGTCCTTCTCTATGATTTTATTGGTTGATGAATAAAGATGTTTTGGCCAATGGCTCAGGCTTATTATTGGCTAATTATCTCTTATAAATTAACCCATTTTAAATAATATGTGTATCACCATGTGGCCGTGGTGGCTTACCAGGAATATTCTACCCCTTTTGCAACTACATGGTGTCTCTCAAACTCCATCTTCTTTCTCCCTGTCACTCTGTTTGGATTTCCTGCCTAGCTACATTCTGACTTGTCATTTGCCAATACAGCTTTATTCATAAACCAATAAAAGCAACATATATTCACAGTGTACAGAGGGGCATCCCGTATCATCTCTCCTTTTCTGTCTAATTAGAAAGGAAGGTTTTAACTTTAACACAGTAGAATTACATACAACAAAACAGTTGTCAAGCAAGAATTATAGTTACAACATTTAATCTATTTGTATTTGGCAAAATTAAATACTCTATCATCTATCCTATCTTTGTGAGTTTAAACTTTTATATCTTTTATCATAACTAAGGAAAACTATAATCATAAGTATCTAATCTTTAATTCTATCAAAGCTCCAAGACGTATATAATATTACCTAAATAATCAGAAACTACATTGTAAAAAATATTCAAAACTCTAGAAATGACAGAGATATCTGGTTGCCTGGACAGTAATCCAAAGTTGTATAATGCTGGGGCATCCATATTCAGCATATAGGTCTAGAGTGTCTGGCAGACTTCTCAGCAAAGCAGGAAATTTGAAGATCTGTTCTGCCTTATACTGGCAATATTTGTCAGTTGCTTTCTTCTGTGTCCTGCAGAATGTCTAGCTGTTTCCTCTGTGACACAGGAACCCTGAATGGCCATCCTGTCTTGTCTTAGCAAGTTCAACAGTCAATTTTTTTGTAGGTCATTCATGTCTGGTTTATACAGCATACTTACTGTCAGCAGTTGAGACTAGGGCAGTTCTTTGCCCATTAATCCAAGTGTTTCCCAAGAAGAAAACAAGCTCTATATAGATTGTCTCTGGTGCCCGTTATTTTCTCAGGAATAACTCAGTGCTTCTAGGAGCAGTCTTGTCTCAAGTCAAAAAAGTTCTAAATTATTAAAACATTTAAATGACATACTTTATAGGTCTTTGAAGTGTTTGAAGATTGCCCATGTATTCGGAGTACATCTCCCTGCATCTAGATAAATTTCATAACATAACTATCAGTATAACAAACATGGGTGGTTATTAACACATAATTCTAAATAACCTATATAGTTTAAAAACTAGTTTCACATTATAAAATAAACAATTTTTAAACAGATATGAAGCATGAGGACAATGACCTTGACCTTGTAACAATTTGTAAAATATCATATTCAGAGGTAGAAATGTATAGTGCAATATGACAAAAATACCTTTAAGTTATACCAATATACAAAATATCTTAAGCACAATACATACAATATGACAAAAATAATTTTACATTTGTGTGAAAAAACTTTGTAAACAGAAATAGAAACACACACAATATGATAAATACAATGTTAAATTTGTATCAATATACAAATTATCTTAGAGAGGAATACAAAATTAATTTTATATATGTATCAATATACAAAAATCTATACCAATGTAACTGTCTAAAACTAATAGTTGCTAAAATAGTTTACAAGCAGATACACTAATCTACCTTACTGTCCTATCCTATCTATTCCCATTTTTTTTAATACCAAATGTGATTCCTGGATCTAAACTTCATTGTTCAGCCCCCAACCCTATTATAACATATAATCAACCCCTAGCAGATGACAATTGTCCTTAACCTTGAAACAACTAAATCTGTCTGGAAAGGGCTTGTCATTTTCTTAGAATTGCTTCCTGCTGGCTAATGGGTGACTGTATCTTGTCTCAAGAGGATTTGTAGAATCATTTGTAACCAGTCTCTGAGTAGTGAGTGGGTAAAGCTTCTCTGATGTTCCTATCTATAGTTCTGGCTAGAATGTAGTAAGAAGGTGGACCTTCCCAGCTAGCATTTTTTGGAATTGTCTTGAGTCATTTGTACTCCAAAACCAAAACTTAAGTGGTGTTTATTGGCTCAAAATCATCATTATGAACCAGGTGGAATTGTTTTTGTGGGGCCCTATGTTCCTTCTTTAAGGTGGAAGTGTCTATTTTCCTGTAAAGACAAAATAGAACCCTCCTCTGACCCTTGTGAGTTTTTCTTACAACTTGCAGGGTTATCACATTGTAAATAAGCCACCATTTCTCCTTATCAAGAGGTTTCTCCTGTTTAAATCAAATCATAATTAATTTTGATGGTACATATTGTGTTTATTCTCCTGTGGAAATAAAAGCAAAACCGCTTTCCCAACATAGCACATATCCTGGTTTCCATTCTGAGGTCAGCACGTCTTTGAGGTACATAGGCAGATTTAACTCAGTTTTTTCTACTGTCCAACATCTCTCCACAGATGTTCTTCCTTTACTCATTAGCATTAAGAAAATCCAAAGTTAATAAAACATTATGAGGCATTTGCTTTAGAGTGTAATTAGTTCTTTCAACAACTGCTTGTCTTGTAAAATTGTGTTGTATACCTGTACTAGCTTTAAATTATAATATGAAAAACCCTCTTCATTTTACTTGAGATATTTGTTGGAGCATTGTCAGTCTTATTTTTTTTTCTTATTTTACATATTGATCCCAGTTCCCTTCTATCCCTCCCTCTCTTCCACCCTCCCATGCCCACCGAGCATTCTCCCATTCCATTCCCCCATCCCCACTCCACATGTAGGGTGATGCTATCCTGGAGGGATCATCTAACTCTGTCAAGTCATTTGGAGTCAGCCTTAATTTGTGCAGGTATGCCCATGATGGCCTTGACTTTTAATAGATGTGTAATTGCAGAATCAGCCTTTTCAGAACTCAAAGGAGTTGTGCATTAAATCCTGAAAATGTGTCTATCAGATTGTGCATATATTTTAATGTTCCAAATTCTGTAAAATGAGACAAATCCATTTGCCAAATTTTATTTCTTTGCATACCTATAGAGTTACTTCCTATGGGTAAAGGAGTTTGGTTATAGAAGGAACAAGTAAAGTAGGACTTTCTTTCAATGAATTCCATGGCCTATGCTTTAAATTTGCCAAGTGGTGGTAAAATTCTCTTATAAACCTTTATTATTGCCATAGTGTGTTTTATGAAATTTTGAGACCTTCAGCATATTTCCTATTGATAACATCAATTTCTTCATTATCATGTATTAGAGGACATGACAGACCCATATAGGACCTTATATGTGATATATATTCTGTACCTGACTATTTCCTGTAATAGTATAAATAATGAAGCTAATTGTGTGTTTTTTTTCAGGAATAAATTTGTCAGTTTTAAAGTGTAAAACAACTCATTCTGCATATTTAAAAATCAGTAACTATACTGACTCTGGAAACTCCATTAATAGCATAAAAATGACATATAATTCTCACTTTGCACAAAATTACAAGGGGTTTGAATTACTTTACTTAACTTTTCTGATTTATATCTTGCCTTTCCTGATTTATTTGCATCAGTATAGAATGTAGAGACTCCTAAGATTGGTATTCTCCATACAGTTTATGGAAGGACCCAGTTGGTTATTTTTTGAATTTGACTCTTTAACTATTGGGATAATTGTGGCTAATCTTTCCCAACAAAAATTACTGCAAGCTATTCGCAAATATTTATTATCTTTCCATAAAGAGCAAAGTTCCTTCTTAGTTAAAAGTAGTATAATTTCTTCTGGGTCCATTCCTGTCATTCGACAAAGTCTTTATTTTCTTTTAAAATCAAATCAGGGAGAGAGGGAGAGGAAAATGCGATTGATATCTAAAATAAGAAAAAAAATAATTAATTAAAAAATGAAATCAGAAATCTCTTGAACATATCTTAATTTCTTAATCTGTTTATGTGGTAGAAGTAGCCATTCCAATATAATGTCTTTCCTCTGCATCAAAATCCCTTATGGGAATTGCCTAGATGGTAATATAAATAAAATCAGTTAAGCTTTGGATCCACATGATCCACATGTACATCTTGAAATTTCTTTTCCACCAAAGCCAATTCCCTTTCAGCTTCAGCTGATAATTCTCTTAGACTACTTAAGTCCTTGACCCCTTCTAGAGTCTTGGCCAAATTATTCAGTACCTTGGGTTCTATCTCAACAGTGGGCTGTGAATTGGAAATGTCTCCTAGCAATCTTTGAAAGTCATTGTGTTCACAATTGATCCCCATAGCTATACGTTTTATGGAATTTTGTTTCAATCTATCTTATAACCTAAGTAATTAGTAGATTCTCCTCTCTGAATTTTTCCAGGAGCAATTTGAAATCCCCAGAGAGTCAAAAATTTTCTACTTCAAACACTTTTTCTAAAGCATCCAAGTTTGAATCAACTAAGAAAATAGTATTCATATAATGGTAAATTATAGATTGTAGCAACTGTATACAAATTATATACAGTGATTTTTGAACAAAATATTGGCACAGAGTCAGGCTATTTAGCATTCCCTGTGGGAAGACCTTCCACTGATATCTCTTGACTGGCACTATGAAGGCAAATTTTTCCCTATCTGTTTCTTGTGATGGTATAGTGAAAAAGCAATCTATTAAGTCAATAACTATAATTGCTCATTCTTTAGATAACAGAGAGGGCAAAGGCATTCCAGACTATAGAGCCCATTGGCTCAATTACTTTATGTATGGCTCTCGAGTATGTCAATATTCTCCATTTTCCAGATTTCTTTTTATTAACACGTACAGGAGAATTCCAAGAGCTGGAATTTGTCTAGCATTTAACTGCTTTTGAACGAGCTGTTCTAAAGCCTGTAGTTTCTCTGATGCCATAGGATATCACCCAACCCAGATCGGTTTGTCTGTTAACCACATTAAGGGTAGGGCCATCAGTACTTCTGAGAGCTCAACAGCTGTTGCACCCTGGTTTTTTTACAGCCTGGATGGTCAGTAACTGTTTTCTATTGTGCCTTATAATATTCTTCCCAGAAACATGAGTTAGTTTATGATCCATTTTTGATACTGGAGGAAAATTAATCTAGGTATTCCATTGCTACAGCATATCATGACTCAGATTGACTGCTATATCAGCTACATATGACCTCAGACTTCCTCTCTGTCCTTTTAGCCCTATGCATTCAACACATCTCATGCTTTGTTTTACCTAAGATAGGGTCAGTCCCTAAGAATTGAACATCTACCTCCTGAAGAGGTCAATTTGGACACCATGATTCTGGAATAATAATTCACACTTGCACCTGTGTCTAATATCACTCAATTACAATGTTATTTATTTGTATTCTTAGCTTTGGTCTTTGGTCATTTGTTGAAGCCTGCCAAAATATCAGCTTTGTGGTTCCTCCTTTAACTTTTGATTCACCTTCCATAACTTCTCTACCATTCAGAGCAGTATAGCTTTTTACAATAGGCACCAGATTTTCTAATTTTTCTGGGAAGGAGTGTCCATCACAGTGATTGGGAATGACTGAACCACTTTTGACATGGGGGTCTGCAAGAAGTCCTCCAAGTTGCTCTCCAATGGTAAATGCTTGCCTTATTTGTCTCTTGTTGTTCTATATTCATTGTTCCAATTTTTGTCTTTGCCACATCTTTTGCATAGTCCAGATGTTTGAGGTCTTCTATTTGTGTTCTAGGAATGCTGTGTCTTAAATTCTTTTCAGATGACCTCTTCTAGCCCAATTAAAATATTTGGTATTTTGTTGTCTCTTTAGGCCTTTAGAAATCATCTCTCCTATCCAGGCCTCATCATTATAGTTAAGAGGCTCAGCATTGGCTATTTTTAAGATCCATTTGTCTATGGGTGCTTATCTAGTCTTTAGCGGTCCAAATACATTTTTGCATTCCCAATTAGCATTTTCAAAAGCCAAAGAGTCAATGAGTACTCATCTAGTTTCTGGAACTGATACTCCTATTTGTACAGCTTCAGAGAACCTTTGAAGAAAGTAAATAACGTGTTCTCTTGGAACTTGTATAGCGTTAGTATATGACTCAATTCTTTATCCTGGTCTTTGAATCCTGTCTCAAGCATTCAAAGCTACTGTGCTACATAGGAATAAGATGTGTTCATTCATTGTATGTAGCATAATAGCCCTCACCAATAATTTGATATTAGGAAACCTCATAGCCTCTGATATTACCTTGATGCTCAGGTTCTGTTCAAGGTCTGTTGGCCTTTCCCTCCCCCCAAAAATGTATGATATACAATATACCAATCTTTATTGGAATTTCACAGGAAAAAATCATTTCAATAAAACAAACACTTACATTCCAAAAAAAAGGCCAGTTTTACCAAACAGAATCAGAAAAGCATGTGGATAAACACAATAATTCAATAATAAGATAATTTATGGAATTTAACATGGACTATATAAATATTTTTGTTAGGATAACATAAGAATTAAAACATTTAATGTTGTACAAATAGAAAAACAATGCAGCCAAAAAATCAGAATTCATATATGGGATACATTGGTATGTTTGAAGGATAGACATAAATTACAGTTTACCACAAAAGTCTCAATAATTAGCAGAATAAAATTAAGATACTAAGAATAGAAATACATGGTAAAGAATAGAAATACATGGTAAGTGTCAAAATGAGAAGAGGTGAATAATCACACTGATTAGTCACTTGACAAGTAACTAACAGGTGTGACTCTGAAACACAGAATAAGAGCTCATAGTCAGAGATGTCAGTAAGATTGATTTCTGTTCAGCGAAACTAAGGCTACAATATTAACTGTCAGATATTATAATGAGATGTGTGGTTAAAGACTCTAAGCTACCTTCAATGAAATATTGAAGAATAGAGTTGATGACCACTTGTCAACATATTATTGAGGAGAGTTATACATCAATCAAGTAGGAAGTTGCACTAGATAATATCTATGGAATTCTCAAATAGTAATGCTCTCTGATTCTAGAAGTCCATGAAAAATCATGGTATTATAATAGAAGTGTCATTATATCAGTGTTAATACCAGTGTCTTGTCATGATTAATGATATATTGAGAATGTTAGATATGTTAATGGAGTGACCACTTATCTTAAAGTGTTTTCTAGTTAGCAGTAATACTTTATACTAAGTAGACATTTGTCTCCACTTAAATTACTAAAGAATTTCAATTGAATTGATTATTAGTGCTTCGTGAATATGAAATTAATTTGCTACATCAAATGCTTTCAAATTAGCATCAAGAGAAGAATTAAGATCTATCTACGGTTTTAAAAATATATGTTAACAGCAAGAAATTTCAGTGTCTGTCCTTTGACATGTCTATCCTAACCTCATTTAGCATACGTATTCCTCATTAGGTTTAATTTATAGAATTATATGTCAACTATATCAATCTAGCTTATGTATCAAAAGTTATTAAGCTTATAACCACTGATGAAATATAGTACACCATGAAGAATAAACATAAAAATAGAGTAAGTAGTGACAGTCAAATAACTCTATGTTCATTTATAATATATATTTAAATATATATATTAAATATATATATATGTATATATATATATATATTTAAAAATGAAATATCTGATAAGAAATTGAAACCAAATCCCCAAAAATTAAACAATTAAACATATTGGTTGTTAGTTAAAAATGTGAAATTTATGGACTATCGCAAGCAGATAAATGAATATGAAATGATGATAAATAGAAACATTATACCTCAAAGAGTAAACTGTATTTAAAAAAAATCTATGTATGCTGAGAAACTCTAACAGACTACCAAAATATTACGGGCTATTGTTATTGCCTTTGGTTATCCTCCCCCCAAGGAGGAAGTTAAGTCCATATTACTAAAGACACCATGCATTTTGGACACAAGACCCAGAAACCCCAAGCTGAATCTAACCTGAAAGCCTCCTACTCGCTAAGGACTAGGCACCAAAAGGTACACGTTTTATGACACCAGAAGTACCATGCAAACTTCCAAAGGAGGGAAGCAACCAACAGCCATACCCATGAACCACATGACAACTATGAACCACAACATTGACCAACAAGGCCTATACCTGTTCAAGTGGAGTGATAGTGTTCATACATTGGTGATAACTTAAGACATGCTCAAGAAGAGGGAAACCATGCTTTGTATTGGAAATTCAGCCAGCTTCCTATGGCTAATGAGATGATGGATGGTGGATGAGAACCTATTACCACCATTTTACTAAACCAGCATAATCTTTAACTACATCCTAAATATCTACCTTTATATATACTCAGAGATAACTTCTAACCCCTCATCATGAAAACTTCCATTTGTAATATAGGGGGATCATTGCAGCAAATGACAACCAATCAAAATGTGAATTTCAGTCCCAACTGATACAATCTATGAACACCCCCCCCCCAAACCTTAAGCACAGTGATAGGTCTGAAATAGGAGGCAGAAAGATTGTGGGAACTAGAGAAACAGGAAGTTCACTATTATCTCCAAGAAATGCCAGAGTCGATACCTATGAAGTCTCAACAACATGGCTACTTAAGCATGATCATAACAAAGAAAATACCAATAGACATATTAATAAGGAAGAGAGAATGTTCCAAAAACCTCAGCCTAAATAAAGAACTCTAGGCAACTAAGGAATACTGGAAGCAGGATAAATAGTCTTCCCTAGGGAAGAGCACACAATTTCACATCCAATACCAAATGGCCAGTCTTGAAAACATATGCATACAAATAACATTACATGGAAAGAACAAGTTATAATTATATATTAAGGAACACACACACACATACATTGCATAAAATAAATAAAAGAAAGTGAAGTCATGAATTTGAGAGTAAAGGGGTGGGTTCATGGAGAGTTAAAATAGAGGAAAGGAAAGGAAGAAATGAAAAGGCTACTGTTATTGTATGTTGTTTGTCTCCTTCAACTTTACTGAAAGTGCAGGAGTTTTCTGCTAAATTCAATTGGGGTATTTTAAGTATAGGGTCAAATGACTTACTAATTTCCTGTTTTTATCCTTTTCATATATATCTCTCCTTTTATTACTGCAGCTAAAATTTGGAGCACTCTACTGAGTAAGAGAGGTGAGAGTAGCCACCCATTCTTCATTCCTGGTTTTAAAGAAAATCCACTGTTTGTCACAATGTATTATAGCTATGGATTATGATTTATTGTATGTGGTTTATTTTAAATATACTTTATTTCTAATTTATCCAGGATTTTAATAATAAAGGCATGCTGAACTTTGTCAAATGGCTTTCTGCATCTATAGATATGATCATGTGGTTTCTGTCCATAAGTTTAGTTATATTGTATACTGTATTTATTGATTTTCATATGTTAAATGAACATTGTATCTCTGAGATTAAGCCCATATGTTGCATGATATGTTTCAGAATTTGATTTACAAATATTTTATTGAGGTTTTTTGCTTCTATTCTTACAAAGGCAGCTGCTCTGTAAACTTTTCCTTTTGTTATTGCTGTTGTATTTTTACTCAATCGTGGTATCAGGATAATACTGACATTGTACAATTTTGAAGTTTCATGTCCTGCAACAGTTAAGCATATTAAAAATAGATGCAGAATCACCAATATGCATCATTGTCACATTAATAAAAGAGAAGGGGAGGAGAGGAAAGTATGTAGGACAAGGAAGATTGAGTTAGGGGAGGAATAGACGAGAAGAGATAGAGATAGAGAGAAAGAGAGAGACAGAGCAAGAGCATAAAAGAGGGAGCCAGTATATGTTTGAAGAGAAAACTGAACCTAGAGAAATGTCCAGAGATGTACAGGACTGACACCAACAAACAATTTGAGCAACAGTGGAAATGCTAACATAAATGCCCTTCCCTGATAATGAGATAAACAAATAACTTATCCACCATCATGAAGCCCTCATCTAGTAGCTGATAGAAACAGAAGCAAACACCCACAACTAAACACTGAGCCGAACTGCAATACAGATTCAGAGAGGGAGAACAAGACCAGGCTGCAGAAATGCATAGAGACAGCTGACCTGAACAAGGAGGAGCTAATGGGACCCCACACTGGGAATCCAGCATGGGGCTGACTCAGACCGCCTGAACATGCATCTCAGCTAGAAGGCCTGAACAATCTAAGGGACCTCTGACAGTGGAACCAGGATGTATTCCTGGTGCACAAAAGGACTTTGGGGGCACTTCCCCCCATGGAAGGATACTCCCTTAACCTAGAGACAGGAGAGAAGTCCTAGTCCCTACTCCAAATGACTTGACAGATTTAGATGATTCCTCCTGGAGGGCATCACCCAACATGTGGAGTCGGGGGGGGGAGGGGGAAGGATGGTCAGGGGCATGAGAAGGTGGGACAGAGGGAAAGATGGAGGGAGGGAGGGGGAACTGGTATCAATATGTAAACTAAAAGTAAAGAACTAAACTAAAAAAAAAAAAAGAAATCAGAATACTTCACCTGAATTAATTTGATCAAGGATGAGCCCAAGTTTGAATTATCCAATTCTTTCCTTATATATTCTCTCTATATATAACTTATGGTTTCTGGCTTATCTATACTCTGTCCAATGTTGGAATCTGGCCTGTTCCTATTGTCTGTGCCTTATCATATATTCCTGCCCTATGTGTGACTGCCCCTATGGAGGAATACTCTATCAGCCTAGATAGATGTGGGGAGGCCCTAGGTCCTACCCCAAATGACATGACAGACTTTAATGATCCCCCATGGGAGGCTTCACCCTCCTTGGGAAGCAGATAGGGGGTAGTATGGGGTGTTGGTTGGTGGAATGGGAGGACTGGAGGCAGAGGTTTGTTTGATCTTGTGCAAGTCTTGTGCAAACAGCCACAGCTGCTATGAGTTCATGAGTGCAACATCTCTTTCACTTCTGGAAAGCATTACTCCATGACCTCTAGCTCTTATACTCTCTGATCTCTCTTCTGCAATGATCCCTAATCCCTGGAAATAGAGGGTGATATAAATGTCCTCTTTATGGATGAACATACCACAGTCATTATTCTATGCACATTGATTTGTTTTATTTCTCAGCACCAACTGCCATCTGCTGAATGGATGATATAGAATTTCAATGCCAGTTTGATTTGCATTTCTCAGATAGATAAAGATGTTGAACGTTTGTTAATATATCTACTGGTCATTGGTTTCAGTCTTAGATCATTTTACTTGTTCAATTACTCACTGAACTATTATCTTGTTGGTGTTAAATGTTTTTGAGTTTATCATATGCTCTAAAATAAGTTTATATTGTGTGACATATGTATACATAGTGGCTGTATAAAATAACCTTAAGCCATTCCTTCACAGTGCTCTTTGGGAGAGAAAACTTTCTAGAGGGGAGAAAGATAGGGTGATGGGTGATTATGTTCAAAATTTAAACTATTCTTGAAAGAAATCTTATCATGAAATCCATAACTTTGTAAAATTAATAGACATCTTAATCTGTATTATATATTGTGGTAATTTTCATTTATTCAAACTCTAATTCAGGAAAGATAATATAATACAGAACAGAAATCTTTTATGGGAGTGAGGGGTTTCAAAACAGGATTTCTGTGTGTAACATCTCTATCTGTCCTGGAAATCACTCTGTAGAGTAGGCTCACCTCAAATTCAGAGATCCACTTGCCTCTGCTTCCTGGGTGCTGAGATTAAAGATATATGTCACCACTCAACTAAAGATACATTTTCCCAAACATCAGAAATAATTTTGATGACTTTATTGTTTTTACATATCACATAGGTGCCTTATATTTTCATAACTATATGAAATAATTTGACTACTTCGTTGTTTGGATTTGTGCTCGCAAATCTTTATCTATGAGATGGACTTCATTTGCCTTTTCTTCCAAATAATCCAAATAAAGAATACTAAGTAGCAGTCTAATTGAATGAGTTGTATTTTCTAGAAGTTATATATAGTTATTTTAGTGGAAGTAAATATTATTTTTATTTTTAGGTTATTATTAATTGCTGCATCAGTTCATCATAGGGATTACTAATTTATTCATTTGGCTAAACTAATTCCATGAGTGTATTCCCACAGCATAGTCCATCTGATTGATGGCTTAAGAACCTGCTTTGTTTTTGTCTACTTCTTTTTTTCTTTCATTCATCTTGACTACTTAAGTTTCTCCCTTGTGTCAGCAAAAAAACACATTCGGTTGGATTTCAGTATCTAATTTTACATGCATATATTGTTTGGAAACTCTTGTCACAGTTTCAGAAATTAATGTATTTCAACTGCAAACCCACATAAACAAAAGTAGTTTGGTGAATCCTTCTTGGATCACTAAAATGCAGTAGTCAGAGGAATGTTCACAGTATTCTAGGAACTCTGGTACTGTTGCATTTATTTTCAAGCCTCAATTCCTAGGATTTAACCTTAGGTCAGGTAAGATTGTAGTCATTATTTGGTGACAGTTTGTATTTAAGCCCCATTTTCCAGTGATACTCATCTCTGTGTTGACGAGTCTGTATGAAATGAGGCATGTTTTCAAGTCTGTGCTGCTTCGTGCTCCAATTGCTTCTGAGTTGATAGAGGGTAACATGTATGTAACGTTCTTCTGATCTTCAAAAGTAACTGTGCTCACAGGAGAACTCTTCCCTAGCTTTCTTTCCTAAAACTTCTTTAGTCATTATTTTGCTTATCCTGGGACATTACCAGTCTCTTTCAAATTTGTTTTCAAAAATATCTCAATGGTTTAGAGCAATCTTTCTGTGAAATTCTCAAATTTCTATTTCAAGTATTGCCTTAATACACCGCTTTTTAAATGTACAGTGTTTCTTGAGCAGGAAACCTGACCCTTTGCACAAGAACATAGACAAGAGGACCTGAATGTCACCATCATTCTACTAATGGGCTTTAAGAGACAGGCATCAACCCCAGGTATTGCAGAGTATTCACCATCATCAAAGCTTCATACTCTGATCATTCACAGGTATAAGCAATAGAGTGAAGTTATCACATTCTGTTCATATTAAAAATTCCACTCCCTAAGAACTGGCCCAGGAATCCTCAGATCTTCCTATCTCATAACACTGAAGCTATATGTATATATGACCATATTCAGTTTTTAACATGGTATGAGGATTTGAAGTCAGGCCTTCATGTTTACAAAGCAAGTTATCTTACACATTGTGTCATATTTATAGGCTCTGTCCTACATACTTGTTATTTATCTCCTTCTTTTCTCAGATATCAATATCAAAGACTTAGTGCTTTTAGTGATGGCAATAGTTCTTTTCATATTTCCTTCCCAGTAGTACTTTCTCTTGTATTCCTAAACTATATTTACATCATTATTCTGAATATATATTAAGCTATTAATATGTATCTAATGATCAGTCTGATCTGTGATGAGTACTGAAACAGGGTTTTATTGTATTGAGGTTAAAATTGGCTTGACCATTTATAGAAAAGCCACTTTTAAAAATTATTTTTATTTATTATTCTCGCACATACTACTTCCTGACTGCAGTTCTCCCTGCACATTCCCCCACCCACTCCTCAGTTTCCCTTCAGAAAAGTAGATCTTATAAATATGCTTCTATATCAATCTTTAGAATATATACATATTCTAGCATTACAGAAACAACCAGATGTGATAAAATTTATGGTACCAGAAATATTGATAATATCATCATTAGTATAATCATATAATGAGTTATAATCTATGTTGTGCTGAAAATAATATACTAAATAGATATGATGTTTGGTAATATTTCAACTGTATAATTTACCTCAAGTCTAACTCATCAGCTGTCACTAGTTTGATGTATACCCTGATGGAGTGAAAATAATATACCTGGACATATAGAAAAGCCATGACTTTAATATTTATTCATCACCAAGGAGTTACATATCAAATTAATGTTCTGTAAAACTTGTTAAAAAATGATGATAAGAATAGTTAAATAACTTCCCCACGGTAACACAGAATTATAAATCCACAATGACAATCTCTGTTTCTAAGGTATAATAATATTTAGGCATGCAATTATTATCCTGATGTATTTCAAAATAACATTATTTAAAATAATTAATCTTAGATTAAACTGAAGCCTCCAAAATTTAAATGTTTAAGTTCTTACTTAGCAATAGAGTTGCATGCAAAGCCACAAATAACATTCTATATGGATGAGTTTTCAGTCCAGTTATAAGTTAAGTAAACTTGTACTAATTGGTTTTTTAAGTTACAGATTGGTTTTGAACTTTTGCTTAGCATGCACAAAGTGATGGGTTAAAATCCAGGGACATAAATGAAATCCAACACATGATAAAGTGTAACCTTCCAAACCTGCGATGTTTATACACATTTTATATTGTCACTGTAAAGCATCTTCTCCAATTCCTATGTAAGAATTTATTTCTTAAGCTAAAGTAAAGCCATACTTTTGACACACACATCACATAATATCTCATACTCACTAAACCAGTATCTCCAAACTGAAGTTTGTGGATCATCTCCAAAAAACCAGCACCTCCAGAAGAATCCTTCATGGTGGTAAATCACTGACATTTCTTCATAGTCACTCATATCTTCATCAAACTGTGAAATAAAATATTTAATAATTTAAATTGCAGTGCTGTGTATGACTTTGTTTTTTTTTGTGAGTTCTACAACATACTGATACACCACTTTTGAAATTAGGAAATACGTTTTTAGAATATGCTTTCCAGCATTTTCTTTGTACCAGTGTGTACAACTAATGATCTTTCTAGCTTGAGTATTCTCATTCATTTTCTCTTGGTATGTCTTAATTTTTTCAATTTGAATGAGAAAATAAGTAATATCTTTCCTGATAGTTAAGAGATTATTAATTTCAATACTAAGGGCTTAAATTTCTTTAATGAGAAGACAGGAAAATATTACTATTTTTAAAGTTTTGTGATATACTGATGAATGATTGTTATACATGTCTCTCAAGAATTATGCTTGAGCTTTTCATAATATTAAATGATGAAGGAGATTTATATGGGGAGTGTGATGGGTATGTAGGAAAGGGAATGGGTGGGGGAGGAATAACACTAAGGTATTTGAAAAGCCATGTAGAAAGAACTATTGTATAAATACCACACACAATTGTGTATGCACCTATACACAGAAACACACACACACACACACACACACACACACACCATGTATGAACTGAGTTACCCTACATGGAGGATAATGCTCCTCTCAGAAGCCATAAGTTGCTAAATAAAAACACTAAGTGCCAGGTATCCCCTCAAGTGGTTAGTGTAGGAATGTGTTCTTTATTGCCCATAAGAACTTCATGGTAAGTCTTTATTGCTGAAGACAACAAATTCTTTGATCACAGATGGAGAAATCATGCTGGCAATGACTTGGAAGCTCCCTCCCTGTCTAGCTTTCATAGTACCTGAAAGTGAAACATAGGATACATGGGGTAAAGGCCATCAATAGCCTTATCACCTGTAAATACTGTAAGTGTTTGTAACAACTGGCCTGGAAAGATATTCCCATGGGTACAGTAGTAGCATGACTATTATGCAGATAACCACCAGGTCTCTTATTGGATTAAAGCCTACTCTGAAGAACAAAATTCAGGCCTGTGACTATAAATCTGGCTAAGTACACATGTTTGAGGATCTCATACACTTTAGGGATGGACCCACTACTATAAGTTTGCTAAATGGAAAAAGGCTCAAACTTCTCTCTAAATAATACTCTATCTCCATATAAAAAGATAAGTGTAATCCTCTCAGTCCTTGTCAGTCACTGGATTGTGACTAACACAGAGACAAAACTGGCCAAAGTGAGAGAATAATCATCTTTGGAATGCTCATAAGCCATTCCTTATGCATAAGAGGGGGCAAAAAAAGTTGTAAAAGCAAGACAAGACATAGAGGTGGGTTGAAGTGAAGCAGCATATTCCAGACATGACAAGGCTAGTGCACTCAAAAATTCATGTGGTTGCCTACATAAAATCAAGTGATTCAAAATTATATCATGAATAAGAGATGAATAAATGATCTGTCACCCCCTGAGGAGCTATTGACAGTTAATGACTGTTAGTAGAGAGTTAGTTTACTTTATGGGGTGAAAGAAAGCATAAGGTTTGGGAAGAAAACATCGGAGGCACACACAGGAGTTGAAGAGAGATGAATGAGTAAATACGACAAAAATGCATTCTATGCATGTATAAAATTCTCAAAGAATAACTAAAATATAATTTAAAATTAAGTGAAAATTAGTTCACAGTATTTGGCTTACAGCATGTGAACTGTCACACCCACTCAATGACAATTTAAGTTGGAAAACTAAATTTTCCTGTATACCTAATTCCCATTTGAACCCAACGCATACCCTATTTATGCAATATTACTGTAATAACAATGCTCTAAAATGAATAAGTTAACAAATTTTTGCATGAAGGTATAAATAGAAACAACCTATTATTTTAATTTTTCTTTAGGTGTTATAAATTTCTTCTACATATCTCCTTAGAAATCTGGTGTATCATAATTCCAGGCTATAAATCATAACACAGGATTTTCCATGATAAAAATCAGTGAATTTTGATCAGGTATTGGCATAATTCATGCTTCACAATTAGATTAATAAAACTACACTTTTTTGGCTTTTGAACATACTTCAAGATTTTACTGCAAACATTATGTAGAAACTGGCCTCTGATATGTATAGTATGCATACCAGTGTTTTTTTTTTTTTTTTGTTATTGCAATTTTTTTCTTATTTTACATATCAATCCCAGTTCCCTCTCCCTTCCTCCCTCTCTCCCTTTGTCCTTCTCTTCCATGCCCCCTGACCACCTTCCCATCCCACCTCCCCTACTCCACAGGGAGGATGATGCCTTCCAGGAGGGGTCAACAAAATCTGTCAAGTCATTTGGAGTAGGGACTAGGCCCTCCCTACTGCCTCTAGGTTAAGGGAGTATCCCTCCATGGGGAATGTGCTCCTAAATCCTTTTGTGCACCAGGGATACATCCTGTTTCCATTGTCAGAGGACCCTTAGACTGCCCAAACCTTCTAACTGAGACCCATGTTTAGGGGTTTCCAAGCAATCAGTCTGAGAGCCCATTAGCTCCCCCTTGTTTAGGTCAGCTGTCTCTGTGGGTTTCTGTAGCCTGGGCTTGCCCTCCTTCTCTGCATCTGGAATCCAGTTTGGCTCCATGTTTAGCTGTGGGTGTCTGCTTCTGTTTCCATCAACTACTAGATGAGGACTCTATGATGGTAGATTACATAAAATTTTTACAGAACTGAAATTCACTGAAAAACCATGAAACTAAAGTGTCTTCACTCTGAATTTTTTCAAGGTAGTGTGATTATGGAGGTGAATGCTGAACAGTCAAGCTTTACTTATTTTAGAGTGTAAATCATAAGGTCAGAGTAAGAACATGGAAGCCTGGACTTAAATATGTATCAAGATCTTTAGTGTATTACTTTATTACCGTTACAACTATGAACTATGATTTAAAAATGTATTGTTATAAAATACATTGTTATGAAATATATTGTTATAAAATATAAAAATGTATTGTTAGGGATATCAAATCAATAAATACTATATTTTAATGGATGGTTTACCATATTGTTTTGTTACACAAAATGTTTTTTATAAAGATGTGTGTAATATTTTAATTTGCAATACCATTAAGAAAACTTTAGTTTTTGAAAGATGTGAAATTACATATAATAATTCCTTTATATTATACAAAGACAATACATTTGAAATATAAAGAAAAATGAATAAATTTTAGGAAGACATACAAGACTGAAACTCACAGAGGAAGGGGCAGAGAAAATGGACAGATTGTATGATGAAGAATTGAGCGGCTAGAAGCCAGACCTACTGGCAAGGGAGTAAGAAGGGTATGCATCAAGTCCATGACTCATTCAATAATATAGGGGCAGAATGCAAGAGGAAACAGCAGGGGCCCTTGGTGCAGGAAAGGGTGGGCTCCACGGTAACGTGTAAGGAGAATTAGAACATACAGATGATGCAGGGTCTTATGTTCCTATGTTCTGCCACAGAACCTGTAGATGTGAACACAGTCCGGTGTCTGTGCAAGAGGCATAACTGTGGAGTAGGCCCTGCCATGTACTTCCAGCTCAAGCCCAGACCATGATGCCCAGTGAGATTTTAAAAGCTGAAAAAACTATATCCGACCACAAATTGAGCTATGTTAGGGGACAACAAATAATGAAACTATTTTGTATCATTTATGGATTTATGTTCATTATAGATTATGTTCCATAGATCTCTAAATCTCATTCCTGTATAGTATATTTTTCAGTCTCAATTTACATGTATGTAATTTTATCATATTTTAAAGGAAACTTTTAAGATGTCAATTTTAGAATGAAATGGATGATAGATCTATTTGTGTTGTTTTAAACTCTGAGAAATAATAAGTAGGAAAGTAAAGTTTTAAATAACCACAGGTCACAAAATCTATCATACAGTATAGTTGAAAAACCCTAAAGCTTAATATGACCAAACAGAAAAGTAGCTACAGAATGTAAGTAGAAATAGTTAAACAATATGAGGTAAAGTAATAGTTAAAAATTAATATTTTCCCTATATGTGTCTTAATTTATGCTTATTCAACAAGATTATATGTATTGTGGAGACAAGATAAAATATGTGCAATATCATATTTTTATATTGTTTTTTGCTTGAGTCATATGAGTAAAACACAAATTTCCTATGCTATGTAATTCCATAGTAGATAAGAGAAACAAATCTATTAAGCTCGAATAATTTGCTATTCTTAATTCCTTACTTTCATCAATTATTTATTTGTAGGCAGTGCTATTATAAATATTATGCTCAACAAGGAAGTATTACACAGAAGGCGTAGAATAATAATTAACAGCATCATCCATAAAGGTTTTTCTTTCTTTGCTGAAACATGAGTTTACTAATATATTAATTAAAACCCTTGATGGTGATTATACATCAAAATTTGTTAGAAATTATTCCATGAATTTAAAAGAGCCATACTGCAAAGTGTATGTCTAGAAAATATAAACTCATTTTTCTTCTAATTATTAAGTATATATTTTAATTAATTTTTATTTAAATTAAAAACAATCTTTTTAATTTAATTTATTTATTTATCTTATTTTACATATTGATCCCAGTTCCCTCTCCCTTCCTCTCTTCCACTCCTCCATGCCCCCAGACCACCCGCCCATCCCATCTGCCCACCAATACACATTTAGGGTGATGCCTTCCTGGAGAGGCCATCTAAATCTGTCAAGTCATTTGGAGTAGGGACTAGGCCCTCCCTACTGCCTCTAGGTTAAGGGAGTATCCCTCCATGGGGAATGTGCTCCTAAATCCTTTTGTGCACCAGGGATACATCCTGTTTCCATTGTCAGAGGACCCTTAGACTGCCCAAACCTTCTAACTGAGACCCATGTTCAGGGGGTCTGAGTTGGTTCAATGCTGGATTCCCAGCTGTCAGTCCGTAGGGTCATTAGTTCCTTCTTGTTCAGGTCAGATATCTCTGTGGGTTTCTGTAGCCTGGTCTTGTCTTCCCTTTCTGCATATGGATTCAAGTTTGGCTCCATGTTTAGCTGTGGGTGTCTGCTTCTGTCTCCATCAGCTACTAGATGAGGGCTCTATGATGAGGGATAAGTTAGTCATCAATCACATTATCAGGGAAGGGCATTTAAGGTAGCCTGTCCACTGTTGCTCAAATTGTTAGTTGGAGTCAGTCTTGTAGGTCTCTAGACATTTCTTTAGGATCAGTTTTCTCTTCAAGCCTATAATGGCTCCCTCTTTTATTGTGTCTCTCTCAGTCTCTCTGTCTCTGTATCTCTCTCTTCTCTAGTCTATTATTTTATATACTAATCCAAGTTTCCTCTCCCTCCTGTCCTCTAATTCCCCCCTCACAATCTGCCATCTCACCCCTATCCACTCCTCAGCAGAGGTGAGGCCTCCCATGGGGGATTATCAAAGTCTGTCATGTCATTTGGGGCAGGATCTAGGCCCTCCCCCATGTTAAGTACATATATTTTTGATGACTTACAAATACACTATAATAAAGATAAGAGGAACATTAAATAATCCACAAACTCACTAGTAATTAGTTCTCATTTACGGGTCATTCAGTCTAGATCTGAGTTTTGCTTTATTCATACACATGGACACTACTAAATATATCCTAAAATAATAAAATAATTAAGAAATGATGGCTAGAATACTAGAGTATAAAATAAGAAATTCTAAACTTTGGTTGTTTATCATTTTCATGTACTGTGAGTTCTAATGTGTCCCTTGCCCTTTAGAAAATGGTAAAAGCCTGTCAGTAAAAAATACTCATATCCAGGTATATTTTACTCCATGTCTAGATACTGTAGATGTCAAATAGATTTGGTAAACACTATAATAACCTTTACTGTTATTTAAAATTACAGAGTACAGAGTGAGATAACTAGTTGGGCTTGGTGATCTCAAATACGATAAACAGTTATAACATACTTTTGGATATCTGTAAGACTTGCTCTTGGCTGTCAATTATTGTTTCCTGGGGAGTACAATTACTGTCTAATCATAGTTTAAATGAAGTATGTAACAACTTAGGTGATACTCCATCAAAGAAATCAGGAGGCTGACCCCCAAAAATGTCTCTTCAGAAAAATCATTCATTAAAATTTATCATTATAAACATATTCCCTTAGAGTCACAGCCGTGTACACATGCAATCTCAGTACTCATGATGTAGAGGCAAAGAATCACCAATTTGATAGTAGCTTCAAGTTTACTGTGGAGACTATATTTTATGAAACCAGAAGCAAGCCAATAAAAATAAATGTATTCCAGGATCTCTTTAGAAAGAGATCTCAAAAAGGACTTTGGGAGCACAACCCCTATGTAGACAGGAGAGAAGGCCTAGTCCCTACTCCAAATGATTTGACAGATTTAGATGACACCTCCTGGAAAGCATCACCCTACAGGTGAAATGGGGGTGGGTGGGATGGGAGGGTGGCAGAGGGGCATGAGAGGGTGCCAGAGAGGAAAAGAAGGAGGGAGTAAGGGAGGGAGAGAACTGGGATCGATATCTAAAATAAAATGTTTTTAAAATATCCTGGCCCCAATCACCCGGCCTCTGACAAAGAGGGCTCAGCTGGAGAGTGCCAGGCCCCAACTGAGTATCAGCCTAGACTTTGTTCCCCATCGTCTATGACCCCCCATCTCCAGGCCTCGGCTAGAGGTGAGTCTGGGACCAATTCGGGTGGAATCCCACACACACACCCTTCACTGTGAACTCCCTGGATTGGCCCCAGATCTTGCTGCCTCTGTGTCCTGTCCCCATCAAGAGCACTCTTGGAGGTCTGAGACATACCCACCCACCTCCACCAAGAGCCTGTCCTCCCCCTACCCTGTGCCCTACACTGCCCACTGTCCTGCCACTCTGGTTGAGCACTGGGACAGAGGGTGGAGCCAAAAATCGTGCAACCTTTGGGGAAGTTCCTGGAGCTGCTGTGAGCACACTAGACCTGCTTATCCACCCTGGACCACCCGTAATCCCCACCTGCCAGGTCTCTGATGCCCACCGCTGGTCCTCTACTGGAGTTCTGGGCCCCTCCCAGAGATCCACCTATCCACTCAGGACCACTGGGAGTTCCTGCCCCATCACCTGGCCTCTGCTAAAGAGGCCTCAGCTGGAGAGGGCCAGGCCCAGGTTAGATGTGCCTATCAGCGCTTGGAACATCCTGAGGACCAGACTTCCAGGTCTTTGACCCCCATCACCAGTCTTCTGCTGGAGCCGGAAATTTGACCCCCATTTTCTGGCCCCTGTCTGAGGAGAGACCACCAAGAGAGCTTGGATCACCCAGAGATAGAGACATTGAAATTCTGACCCACCTAAGCCCACCTGGGAAAGTACCATATAGACAGAGAGCGAGAGAGACCCTGCCTGCATCCAATAGGAAACGCGATAGGAAGACAGGAATACAAGAAAACACCTAACAATAGAAAGACAAGCATAACATCACCAGAATCTAGGGACTCTACACCAACTAAACCTGAACACCCAAAAGCACATGAAGCAGAAGAGAATGACTTAAAAATTAACATCATAAAAATGATAGAGGCCGTCAAAGACAGTATGAGGAAATCCCTTAAAAAATGGAAGAAGAAACAAACAAAAAATTGGAAGAAATGAACAAATTTCTTAAAGAAAATACAGAAAACCAAGAACAAAAAAACAAAGAGGTGAAGGAAATGGTTCAGAATTTAAAAGCTGAAATAGAGACAATAAGCAAACAAAAACTGAAGGAATGCTGGCAATAGAAAAACTGGGAACTACAGACACAAGCATAACCAACAGAATACAAAAGATGGAAGAGAGAATGTCAGGCTCTGAAGGTAAACTAGAAGAAATAGATACATCGACCAAAGGTAATCATAAGTCCAACAATACTTAACACAAAACATCTAGGAAATGTGGGACACTGTGAAAAGGCCAAACCCAAGAATAATAGACGTACAGGAAGGCGAAGAAAACCAGCGCAAAATCATTGAGGAAAACTCTCCCAATCTGAAGACGGACATGCCAAAGGAAATACAAGAAGCATACCGAACCCCAAATAGGCTGGACCAAAGAAAAAAGACCCCTCAACACATAACACTCAAAACACCTAACATACAGATTAAAGAAAGAATATTAAGAGCAGCAAAATAAAAAGGAAAGGTAACATATAAAGGCAGACCTATCAAAATTACAGACGACTTCTCCATGGAAACCCTCAAGGCCAAAAGGTCCTGGATAGATGTTTTACATGTACTAGGAGTCCACGGATGCCAGCCCTGGCTAATATACCCAGCAACACTCGCAATCACTGAGAAAACAAGGTATTTAATGACAAAGCCAGATTTTCACAATACGTATCTACAAATCCAGCCATATAGAAAATTCTGGAAGGAAAACTCCAACCCAAGGAATTTAACTATGCTCAAAAAGACTTAGGCAAGAGATAATCCCACTTCACCAGAACCCAAGGGTAAAGCAGGACAAATATATTCACAATACCACTGCCAACAACAAATCAAAAACAAACAAGCATTAACATCTATGTCCCAAATACAAAGGCATCTATATTCGTAAAAGAAATGCTACTAAAACTCAAAGCTCACATAAAGCTTCACAAACTTATAGTGGGAGACTTCAATACTCTACTCTGAATACTAGACAGGATCACAAATCAGAAACCCAACAAAGAAACAAAAGAACTAACAGAAGTTATGTCTCAATTGAGTTTAACAGACATCTATAGAACATTCCATCGAAACACAAAAGAATATACCTTCTTCTCTGTTCCACATGGAACCTTCTCTAAAATCGACCACATAGTAGGCAGCATACAAAACCTCAACAGATACAAAAAAAAAAAATTGAAATCATCTCCTGTATCTTATCAGAGCACCATGCTTTAAAGTTGGAATTCAACAACACAAATCGCAGAAAACCTACAATCTCAAAGAAACTGAACAATGCACAATTGCACCATGCATGGGTCAAAGAAGAAATAAAGAAAGAAATTAATGACTTCCTAAATTTCAATGACAATGAGGACACAACATACCTGTACTTATGGGACACTTTGAAAGCAATGCTATGAGGGACGTTTATTGCCCATAAGAAGAAAACAGATGATAATCACATTAGAGAATTAACAGCACAACTGATAGCCTTAGAACAAAAAGAAGCAAACTCACCCTGGAGGAGTAGACACGAGAAAATAATCAATTTAAGGCTGAAATCAATAAAATAGAAAGCATGAAAACAATACAAAAAAAAAAATCAATGCAACAAAGAGTTGGTATTTCACAAAAATCAACAAGATAGACAGCCCTTTCTCCAAACTAATGAAAAAGCAGACAAAGGACATGCATATTAACAAAATCAGAAACAAAAAAGGGGACATAACAAAGGACACAGAAGAAATCCAGACAATTTTCAGGTCATACTTAAAAAATCTGTACTCCACAAAATTTGAAAATTCAAAGGAAATGGACAAATTTCTGAGTAACTCTCCCTTATCAAAATTAAATGAAGAACAGACAAACAACTTAAATAGACCTATAACCCCCAATGAAATAGAAGCAGTCATCGAAACCTTCCAACCAAAAAAAGTCCAGGGCAAGATGGCTTCAGTGCAAAATTCTACCAGAAATTCAAGGAAAAGCTAATACCAACACTCCTTAAATTGTTCTACACAATAGAAACAGAAGGTTCATTACCAAACTCTATGAGGCCACAATAACCTTGGTACCCAAGCCACACAAAAACACAACTAAGAAAGAAAATTACAGACCAATATACCTGATGAACATCAATGTAAAAATACTCAATAATATACTGGCAAGCCGAATCCAAGAATACATCAGAGAAATCATCCACTATGTCCACATAGGCTTCATCCCTGGGTTTCAGGGATGTTTTAACATATGAAAATCTATCAACGTGATCCACCATATAAAAAAATACTGAAAAAGAAAAATCATACGACCATTACCCTAGATGTTGAAAAAGCCTGCGACAAAATTTAACCCACATTCATGTTAAAGGTCTTGGGGAGATCAAGGATAACAAGAATATACCTAAACATAATAAAAACAATATACAGTGAACCAACAGCCAACATCATACTGAATGGAAAGAACCTTAAGACGATTTCTCTAAAATCAGGAACAAGACAAGGCTGCCCTTTCTCTCTACATCTCTTCAATATTGTACTTGAAGTTCTAGCTAAAGCTATAGACAACAAAAGTAGATAAAGGGGAACCAAATTGGAAAGGAAGAAGTCAAACTTTCACTATTTGCAGATAGTTTACATAACCAATGCAAAAAAAAAAAAAAAACTCTACAAGGGAACACCTACAGCTGATAGACTGATAGACACTTTCAGCAAACTATCAGGATACAAGATAAACTCGAAAAAATTAGTAGCCATACTTTATTCAGACGACAAAATGGCAGAGAAAGAAATCAGAGAAACATCACTATTTACAATAGCCACAAACAACAAAAATTATCTTGGGGTATGATTACCAAAAAAGTGAAAGACCCATATAATAAGTACTTTGTGTCTTTAAAGAAAGAAATTAAAGAAGATATCAGAAAATGGAAAGATGTCCCATGCTCTTGGATAGGTAAGATAAACATAGTAAAAATGGCAATCTTGTCCAAAGGAATCTACAGATTCAATGCAATCCCCTTTAAAATCCCAGCACAATTCTTCACTGAATTTGAAAGAATAATAATCAAATTTATATGAAAAAAAAACTCGCAGGATAGCGAAAACAACCATGTACAATAAAAGAACTTCATGAGGCATCATCATCCCTGAATTTAAGCTCTACTACAGAGCTATAGCATGGGACCTCCTCAAACTGAGAAGATTCTGTAAGGCATAGGACACAGTTGACAAGACCAAACGGCAGCCCAAAGACTTGGAAAAGCTGTCATCAATCCTACATCTGACAAGGGGCTGATCTCCAAAATATACCAAAAACTCAAGATGCTAGTCAACAAAACACCAAATAACCCTATTAAAATATGGGGTACAGAACTGAAGAGAGAATTCTCGATAGAGGAAATTAAAAAGGCTAAAAAACACTTAAAGTGCTCAACATCCTTAGCTGTCAGGGAAATGCAAATCAAACAACTTTGAGATACTATCTTACTCCTGCCAGAATGGCTAAAATTAGAAACACCAATGACAACTTATGCTGGAGAGGATGTGGAGAAAGGAGAACACTCCTCCACTGCTGGTGGGAGTGCAAACTTCTATAGCTATTTTGGAGATCAGTATGGCTTTTCCTCAGGAAAATGGGAATCAGTCTACCACAGGACCTGGCAATCCCCCTCTTAGGCACATAACGAAACGATCCACATCCATGCAACAAAGATATGTGCTCAGTTATGTTCATAGCATTATTATTTGTAATAGTAAGAACCTGGAAGCAACCTAGATGCCCATCAACTGAATAATGGATAAAGAATATGTGGCACATCTACACAATGGAATACTACTCTGTAGAAAAAAATAATAGAATCTTGAAATTCTCAGGCAAGTGGATGGCACTTGAAGAAACCATCCTGAATGAGGTAAACCAGTAGCAAAAAGAGGAACATGGTATGTACTTGCTCATAAATGGATTTTCAACATAGAGCAAAGGGTCACCAGCCTATAATTCATACCACCAGAGGAACTAGGATACAAGGTATATTCTAAGAGATTCATATCAAGTCTCTTACAGAAGGGGGTGGGAAAAGTCCCCCAGAGCACAGGGAAAGTGGGGGGTGCATTGAATGGAGAGAGAAATAGGAGAGAGGGGAAGGAGAGGAAAGCACGTGCAACTAGGAAGATTGAGTCAAGGTAGGAACAGAAAGACAGAATAGAAAGTGAGGGAGAGAGAGAGAAAATATAACAGAGGGAGCCATTATTTGTTTGAAGAGAAAACTGAACCTATAAGATTGCTGGCAACTAACAATTTGAGCAACCGTAGAAAGGCTACCATAAATGCCCTCCGTGGATACTGAGATCAACAACTAACTTTTCCACCATCATGGAGCCCTCATCTAATACAACAGAAGCAAACACCCATACCTAAACACTGAGTCGAACTAGAATCCAGATGCAGATGGAGAGGACGAGATCAGGTTGCAGAAACACATAGAGACAGCTTACCTGAATAAGGAGGAGCTAATGGGCCCCCAGACTGATAGCTGGGAACCCAGCAATGGACTGAATCAGGTCCCCCTGAATATGTGTCTCAGCCAGAAGGACTGAGCAGTCTGGGGGACCTCAGACAGTAGAACCAGGATGTATCCCTTGTGTGCAGAAGGACCTTGCTGAGACATCCCCCATGGAGGGATACTGCCTTGGCTTAGAGATTGGAGAGAAGTTCTAGTCCCTACATCAAGTGACTTGACAGATCTACATGACCCTACCTGGATGGCATTGTCCTACATGTGGAATTGGGTTGGGGGGATGGGAGAGGATGTTGTTCAGTGTGCATGTGAGGGGACGGAAAGGGTAAGAGGGAGGGGAGAAGGGAGGGAGTGGGAACTGGGATCGACATGTAAAATAATAAATTAAATTTAAAAAAGGAAGATGTGGCATATCTACACAATGGAATATTACTCTGCAGAAAAAAGCAATGGAATCTTGAAATTTGCTGGCAAGTTGGTGAAACTTGAAGAAACCATCCTGAATGAGGTAACCCAGTCACAAAAACAGGAACATGGTATTACTCACTCATATATGGATTTTAGACAAACATCAAAGAATCACCAGTCTATAATTCACACCATCAGAGGAACTAAGATACAAGGTGTATTCTAAGAGATTCATATAAAGTCCCTCACAAAAGGCAGAAGGGACAAGTTCTCCATAGCACTTGGGGAGTGGGAGGGGAGGGCAGTGATTGGAGAGGAAACTAGGAGAGAGAGAAGGAGTGGAGAGGAAAGCATATGGGACTAATAAGATTTAGTCATGGAAGGAATATAAGGCAGAAGAGAGTGATGGAGAGAGAGATACAGTGACAGAGAGAACATAAAAGAGTTAGCCATTATAGGTTTGAATAGAAAACTGAACATAAAGAAATGTCTAGAGACCTACAAGACTGACTCTAACAATTTGAGCAACCGTGGAAAGGCTATCATAAATGCCCTTCCCTGATAATGAGATCAACAACTAACTTATCCACCATCATAGTGCCCTCATCTAGTACCTGATGAGCAAACACCCACAACTAAATACTGAGTCGAACTAGAATCCAGATATACAGAGAAAGGACAAGACCAGGTTGCAGAAAGGACAAGACCAGGTTGCAGAAACACATAGACAGCTGACCTGTACAAGGAGGAGCTACCGGGCCCCCAGAATGTTAGCTGGTAATCCAGCATGGGACTGAGTCAGACTCCCTGAACATGGGTCTCAGCTAGAAGGCCTGAGTAATCTAAGGAATCTCAGACAGTGGAACCAGATGTATTCCTGGTGCAGAAATGAACTTGCAGGCACATCCCCTATGGACAGATACTCCCTTGATCTAGAGACAAAAGAGAAGTCCTAGTCCCTACTTCAAACAACTTGACAGATTTAGGTAACCTCTCCTGAATGGCATCACCCTAAATGTGGAGGGTGGGGAGGGAATGGGATGGGAGGTTGGTCAGGGTGCATTCCATGGGGGAAGAGGGATTGAGGGGCAGGACAAAGGGAGGGAGGGATGGAGGGAGGGAAAGAGGGTGGGAGGAAAGGAGGGGAACTGGAATTGATATGTAATTTTTTTAAAAATCCTGATTTAAAAAAAGGAAAGGAAGAAAGAACGAAAATACCCTTAGAAGTTGTTTTACTTTAAAACTAATATACATTGTTAAGTCTGCTATAGCTTCATCTTGGAAACTTTTAATAATTATAGAAGGAACTGTAATATACATTGTTAAGTCTGCTATAGCTTCATCTTGGAAACTTTTAATAATTATAGAAGGAACTGTAATGAGCATGCACTTATTAGAAACTGCACAAATGGAAGGCCTTTGGAAAGGAAACCATACAAAAACAAAGAATAATAACAAAGTAAAACTGAATTTTCTGAGATGTGGGACCAGAATTAACATTTCTTATTTGCACCAATTTATACTGAGTAGGACTCAGGCTTCTTTTTTGTTTTTGTTTGTTTGTTTTTTTTCCCTAAGAACAATATCTTCTTTACTGGAGAATCCTTTCAAGTGGTAAATGCATTTTCCTTATGAAGACTTCAGGAACAGAAAGCACTGTTTAACAGTGTGTGGTGAGTATTATTTTGTAACATGTTGTGTTTGAATTTCCTGAAATTGGAGTTGAAGAAAAGTTTGAGGTTCCTATGTAAATTTCTCCATAAAACCTTTCATACCGTACTATAATTCCAGCACCAAAGCAATGAAAATGACTTTTCAGCTGTCCTGAGATTAAAACAGTTTTTACTTCTGGAGAAACATCTCTCAAATCTACATACTAACTGAGAAAAATGTTTGATTTGTTTTCTTCCTTAAGTCTCTACTTTATTTTTTAACATGAGAAGGACATTTTGAAAATTAATCATCTAATTAACATGTTTCATGTGAGAATAAAACCACAACAATATTCATACAACCTGGATTCCTTGCTTCTCAACTTACCCTGGGTTCCATATCTCCAGTCTCTAAATCAACTCAAAACAAAAATGATTAAATTTAAAACTACACTTTAACAAAATGAAGGCCCAAAGAATCATTCTAATATCATACAGATTTTTGAAAACATGACTATCCTTTAATAGGCAAATATTTAAAGTTCCACATTTTTCAAGAAAACATTAGCTTTTTGGTTACCTCTTCTTCAATATCCAAAGTTCCATGGTCAGAGTCAAGACTTCCACAGGTCTCTGTTGCAAGTAACCAATATTCAGTTCCAAATGCTACCAAAAATAGGATAATGCCAACAGTACCAATAATTCCTGCCACAAGAGCAGCAATTCCAATCTTCATGATAGAAGAACTATATTATTTGCTAAAATTGCATGCAGCAGAAGCACAGAAATGACCAGTTGGTAAAGCAGCCTGTGGGTCTCCACAGAAGTCACTATTTTAAGACTAGGATTAAGATCTTTTTGTAGCTGGTCTAGGTTTCACCAGGCTGTGTGAGAAGAGCTATTAAAAGCAGATGACCTGGTCGAATTAAGCCAATGGTCTATCTAACACAAACCTGCTCCAGGATCAATCATAATCTCTCTCTCTCTCTCTCTCTCTCTCTCTCTCTCTCTCTCTCTCTCTCTCTCTCTCTCTCTTTTTATACACACGCAGGGACAAGCACATACACCAGCAGATCAGTTCCACAAAGTAATTAAAATAGACAGCAACTTCTTTCTTTTATACAAGTGAAATGAGTAACTTCCAAAAGGGAAGATCACAGGTTAAGGTGATTACCTGGGAAATTCTAATAAACATCACTTAGTAATAAATGTGCACAAATAACTCCATAGTACATAATAGAAAATGAAGTACTCATACATTACCTTTGAAGACTCACCAGTACAGCTATGAGCACAAATCTGTACTAATTGAAGGGAATCTTGAAATTTCCCAGTTAAAAGACGAGATTACAACTTCTGTTAGAGCTATCATTTCGTAACTATAATTTTGTGCAAGAACTAAGCAATTCAGGTATTTAGAAAGATATACAAATGAAAATATTTATTTATTCAATTTTTTACAGATACTTGACAGAAAGTGTGATCAAATGTACACACTATTAACAAGGAGAGATGTGTGGTCAGAATGTTGTCATATTAGAAGAATCATCTTTGTAGTTATCTTGAGTTTGAATCTCAATTATTCCACTTACTAGATTATGGATTTTGAATGAGTCTCTCAACTACAGTCTCTGTACTATTTAAATAACGATAGCAGTAATGCCTAAACTAAATTTGTCACTAAAATATGAATCAAATAATACCTAGCACAATATAAGAAAATGATACATCTTTTTAAGTGTCATTCTAGGAAAAAATTCTAGGTGAGAATGTTATTATAAAAAGAAGCATAACATATTGTATATGAATTTATGGGACCTATTATTGCTAATAAAAAACAAATTGTACACATGTACAGCAAATTTAAAGTCACAGAATATACTATAAAGAGTTAATAATTATTAGCAAAAAGAAAACAGAACATTGAATTACTTCTCATTGCTGAGTACCATGCAATCGTTTATGGGGACCAGAATGTTATATATGAAGCAGTTCTTAATATTTAAAGTGTGAGTAGAGAACACAGAAATATGATATAGAGGTTCAAAGAGTGTTATAGCAGTTCAGAGGACCAAGGAACATGAAGGATGTGAACAGGTGGCAGAATAGTGTGAAAGCAGCTGCAGCTGTCTTGGGAAGACAGGCATTGTACAAATGCCCCAGAGAGCTTCCTATCCAACTTCAATTCCTCATGTCACATAAAGAATGCAAACTTTCCCAGAAATTTATGGCTGGCCATCTGAAAACCTTTTCTTTAAGTGAATACCAGTTAGAAAATCCATGTATGAAAAGAAGAAACTCCAAATCATCTTCAATTAGGAATGTTGCTGCTATTTTCAGACCAAGAGAGGTCCTCAATGTCATTAAAATAAAAATTTGTTACAGTCTTAGGAAAAAGTTTTCTCTAATGAAGATTATAAACATCATTTTTTCTGAGGATATGATCAAGCTTGAAAGGCTCCTGGTCAAAGCTAATGTGCAGAGAAGAAGATTCATAAAGCAGCTATGGACTAGAATATGTGTAGATTAGGATGCAAGGCCACATGGGAGTTACCACCTTTTATAAAAAGGAGTGTGAGGTTTTACTCTTCTATTTTTTTTTTTCTGTGACCAATCTGTTTTCTAAATATGGCTAAAAGTTGAATAAATAATGTTTTTTTATATTTTTTATAAAAATATCAGTAATAAAGTATAGGTAATAAAAATAAGGCAAGAAATAACTGACAGCACAGTAGGAAATATCTGCTGAGATTTGAGATATTTCAGGTTTTAGAAAATAGGATTGTGCTTAGTGTTAAAATTAAAAAAGAAATAGTTTGATTATCAAAAGATAAAATGATCCACCTGCCTAAACTGTGGATCCAATGGTCTGGTTGCCATAGAGAGCTGAAGAAATAGTTTTCCTTTTATCAAAAGTCATCTTTCACCCCATTGCTTCTCTCAATAATGTTATCTTCCTGGGACAGAGTGCAGCAATGAAGATCACTGATGGCCTTTGATTAAATCCAACTTTCCTTCATGATAAAAATCCTAGAGAGGGTAGGACTAGAGGGAGCATATTTCAAACTAATAAAAGCTTGTATTTGAGAAACCCACAGCCAACATGTTAAATGAAGAAAAAACTCGAATCATTCCCACTGAAATCAGTTCTTTTCAATATTATCCTTGAAATACTTGCTGAAGCATAAGGCAAAAGAGAAAATTAAAGGGATTTATGTAGTGAGATAGTCCTTCTGAGGCACTGACCACGCCCATTGTGGGGTGGAGCCATGGGCGGAAATGACCTGGGGAAGGAGGTCAGAGGAAGAGCTGGGAAAAGCTCTCTTGCTGGCAGGACTCGGACAGGAGAGCATCCAGTGGAATTTCCTGGTGTTCATCTGTCTAGATTGTAAGTTATTTCTCCCTGAATAAACATCTATTCGGCCTATTTGTTTATCCTGATCCTTATTTAACAGCGATATCTGGTGTCAGAAGCGGGATTAGGGGACCTAGGTTTCACCCAGGCAGCAGATGCCGCTTCCCTCCCCTACCATCCCCAACGGGCAGGGTCCCTTGCCTAACCAAGTGGACTCACCACAGCTTTGGGACATTTGCCTCTTCCTTACTGCAAAGATCTCTTTGCCGCCAAAGTGGGCCTGAGAATGCACTCACTGCTTCTCATTTTTTGCCCATTTCCGCACTGCACTTTGCATTCGTACAGAGCTGCTCAGCACCTGCCCTGCTTGTGCATTTTCCCGCGGTTAGCCCTGCGGTCCGCCCTGCGGTCCCAGCAATTCCACAAGACTCCTTTTACTCATTTGTCTAACAAAATTTCGCTTGCCATAGATTGTTAAGAGCTATTCTACTGGGACCGGGATCAGAAGGATCGTCTGGTGCTTGATGATATTTGGTGGTACACTTCCGGGCAGATCCCGGGATCAGACTGGTTCTCTGTGGCTGGGTGCTATTTGGTGGTACACATCCAGGCGTAACTACCACAAGCTGAGATCTACAACTAAAAGTATCAAAGTTCCAGGACAGCAGAATTGCACCTATGGTAATTGTAACATCCTTTGCAATTTAAGCTTATATAATATATGAGATCAATTGTTCCATAACTATGGCAGATAATTTTACAATGCAGGACTTTAGGAATTATTTTACTTCATATATAGAAGGGATTTTAGCAGAAGAAACTTATGACTGGACTAATATGTACTTTTATTTTGTAATAGCAATGGGTTTCATCATTAACATGATATTCTTAAAGAAATGGTTTGAGATTACAACAAACAATAAGGAACTTGTACAAACCATAGGAGACTTAGTAACAAGGATTCGAAACATTGAAAATGATAGAATTCAAAGCATAGAAAGTATAGAAAGAAAGGTTCAGAATATTGAAGATGGCATTGGAGAGCTGACAGGTAGAATACAAGCCGTGGAACATGAAAATGACCAAGTGAAAAACAGAATTTGTTTCACATCAGATACCTCAATAACCAGAACAGAAACAATGCAATGCATTAACACACTAGCAGAAACAGCTCTTTCCTGGTCTGAGGAAGTTACTAATAAGTTTAAAAAACTGGAACATCAGATAGAAAGACTAGATGATAGAATCTCTTCCATGTGTGAGGATAATGACAAGCTAGCAGATAGAACTGGAAGGCAGTTTACATGCCATTCAGATATTATCTAAGAATGAGAAGATTAAAAACATGGAATCATTTGTAGTTGGAGAAAGTAAGAAACTGACTGATGCAATGAAGTCTCTAGAAAGTTATTTGATTGAAGAAGTTCATACACTCACAGAAACAATGGTGAATGGATTACAGGCTTTAGACGACCTTCAGTCTGATACATCAGAAGAAGAACTACAGGTAACAGGGCATGAAAAAGACTTAAAATTTTCCACACCATTTAGGGTCAGGAGAGCTTTCCCTGTATCTATTAATGAAAAACCAGCAACGAAAAAACACCCAAAAGGTGTCATTGCATATCAGTGGGAACCAATACGTATGAAAGATTTAAAAGGTATAAAGGAAGCAGTCTCTTATGGCATGCACTCACCATATGTGAAGCAATTAGTAGAATCATGGGCAAGGAATAACAAGGTAATCCCTACGGATTGGGATCAATTAATATCAGCTGTCCTTGAAAACTCTCAATTAGAATGGAGGACTTTATGGAGAGAGGAAGCAAAAGCTCTTGAACTTCAGGGCTTAAAGAAAGGTTATAAAGCTCCCCAAGATAAAATTCTTGGTGAGGGTCTTTATGCTGACCCAGAAACCCAAGCTGCCTATGATGAACATATCTTATCTCTATGCAGTACAGCAGCTCTGAATGCTTGGGATAAGGTTCATGAATTAGGAGAGTGGAGTAAGATTTTAAAGATGTGACAAGGATGGGATAGGCCCAACATTTTTAGGATGTGAGTTTGATCTCCAGCATGAAATGAAAGAAGATGAAGGGAAAAAGATGAAGAAATAAATCATTAATACTTTACATTATTGTATTAAAGATCCCATCCAGTTCAATAGAATAAGAAAAAGAAACACATGTAATTAAAACAAAACTTCACTATTGCATTTTTGTTTAGGATTTTGTTATTATGGTTGTTTTGTGACAGGATCTCATCATATAGCCCCTGTTTAGGCCAGGTTGGCCCAAATGTGTGGCCTCTACATCCTAGGTGCTGGAGTCATAAGCATGCACCATGACCAGGCAAACACTTCATCATTTGCAGATAATATAGAAAACAAACTAAGGTAGGAATGTAGCTGTGCCCCTGTAGTCCACATACTGAAGAGGCTGGGGAGAGACGATTACTAGATTCAAGGTTAGCAAAACTAACTTGGGCAACATAGTAAAGCCCTCATTAAAAACAAAAAGTAAATTTATGACTATTCTAGCTATATAGTTTTCATTTCATTTTTATTCACTGAATTTTGATAGAATTTCATTATGCAATTCCTTGTATATTTCTTGCAGGATTTCATAAACATTTAAACACATTTTTCTACTCATTCACTTCTGTGAGATCCACTTTGTCATCATAGGTCCTTATTTAATCATATTAACTAAAGCTACAGGTGCAAAGCAATTGCAAGAACATCATAACATATTTCATTTAACATATTAGGAGATTAAATGGTCTCCTTTAATATTAATTAGGATTACTAGGTTTTATTACACAAATCATAAAGGGATACATATTATAAGGTGATATATTGTTCAGTATTGCCTTATTTTTAATACTTTATTAAGTTGTTTTTTGGTATTCATTTTGGTGATAAGAAACTGTGTTTTGCCTTAGATGTTATTTGGTGAAAAGCTATGAGTATTGCATGAAAGACCTAAGAAAATGTGATTTTGATAACAAGTGATCTACCTGTTATATTTACAACAATATTCTCAAAGTGATCAAGAAATGATGCACCTATCTTCACAATAGCATTTTCATTTTTTGCTGCATCTTCAAGCTAGGCACAGTCATTGAATATACAAATAATTGTCATTTTGCACAACCTTAGTCTTTACCACTGGCAACAAAAAACAGATAAAATTAAATGCATTTTGTTATCATCGCATTAACAATTATTATGAGACACATTATTGTCAATCTATTTCATCATGACAAGATAAAAATTGATATCATATGTTCTATTTCTTCATTCTATACAAATTTAATGAAATCAAATAATGTTAAACATTATCATTTTCTTATCTAAATCTGTTTTACATTCAAAGCTTATATATATATATATATATATATATATATATATATATATATATATTGTTTAAAGGACTTAAGATAACTTAAATGCATTCCCTGGAAATTATCCTTAACTACATTTCTCTGACAATTTCATAAATATGAATAATACGTAAGTGGTTTCTGGCTGCTGTGTAAAGCTAAAGGCTAAATCCAGGCTTAATGTCCTTTTGATAAGGTAACTGCATCAAATGATAAAGGTTATTCATATATATATATATATATATATGCTTGATAAAACTTGAGCACTCACTGGAACTGGTGATTTGAGCCCTTTATCAGAGATTTTAATACAAGTGGTATGAAATGCATAAAGTGAGGTAGACTAAATTTGAATCATGAAAACCCCTCACAATTTTAATATTTTCAACTACCGCTTTAGTACCATTTCTCTGTTAATTTTAATAATTTTCCATTCCTCATCATTCTTATGCTTACTTTCTGCCTAGGTCTTACACTCCAAACCATTTTTGGTTAAATACATATATTTTCCTATTGCCGTATATTTATTCATATTTTTCCTTGGGAAAGGTTGAACATTCTCTTCTTAGATCTCTCAAATCTGTGTTTACAGTGACTGTATAATTAAGTTAATATTTCTGTTTTACTCACTAAAAGATGAACTCATTAAAACATTTCATTTTGATAAAAGGGAAAATGTTTGATTCTTTGCTGAGAAATTAAATGAATATACAGCAGACAAAGCCAATACATACAATAAAGTGTACCCAGGTCTATGTTAGAAAGGAAAAATTGAACATTTCTGACTACTTAATTCTAAAGAAAATTTGTAACTGAATTCCTGAAATTATTTTTCAATGAGTAGGCACAATATGACAATTTTCTGAAGAAAGTTGCTTGTGGTTTATTTCCTATTGAAAATTATCTCATTTCCTTTCACTTTTCAAACATTCCATGCAGACTGATATAGTTCACTAAAATTTGTCCCCTGAACAAGTGTCTCTATCAGATTCCCTAAATATTTACATGGAGTAGCACATACACAGGGGGACCTAATACAAGTTAAATGTGGAAAAACAGATGTTCAAAACATAGATCAGTTTCTTACTTACTAGTGTTTTCTTACAGAATTACATGAGACCATAGTAGCCTCCTCTTTGGAACCACATAGCCTTAGATCCAAAGGATTTGGCTTTCCTAAAGAAAATGACCAATCTAGTGAAGAATTACTGAACAGACAGAAATAACACAAATTTTGTGTTTCCTGAAACTAATTGACAGAAACATTTTAATTAGGATTTTCAACAGCAACATTTCACTTCAAATTCCTCAAACCAAAGTTTTCCCAGTTGTCACATTTTTCTTACACTCAGCTATATTTTGTTTGTATTCTTCCTGCCTATAATTTGCAATTAATATAACTTCCTGTAGCTATTACTTCATGAACATCAGAAGACCATCACCAAAGCAAACATGTTATGAGTACTGAATTTTCAAATTTACACTAAAATGCTTTGGTCAGTGACAAAACAAACCCATTGTCCTCAATATTCTCTATAAAATAATTTGAGCTTCCTACAAGTGTTTTGGTTCTGGAAACACTGTGTCAAATTCCTCTGGGAAAGCAGTGCACATACCTCAACAAGGACAAATGTTACAGTACCTTGTTCCTCCCATATTTTTTTAATCGCATGGTAGAATTGCTTGCATATGGTTCTTCTGAAATACATCTTTGCTATGATTCAAAAGCATGAATCAATAGGAGTTCTCAAAGTTAATACTACACAGTATTTATTTATAATCTTCTTTGAAGATTTTGCAGTGTGGTATGACATTTTCTTTCCATACTAATGAAGCAATAGTTTAATTTCTCTGGAAACTACTGAATTTAATTTTTTGCAAAAAGAATTTCTTCCATTAGTACTTAACCAGTATTTTTTTTTTAACCAGTGAAATAATATCCATTGCCTCACGCAAGACTTTTTCAATATGGTCTGAGTTATATGACACAAGGAGCTCCTTCATGATGTATCAAAAGCATAAGCTGGAAAATGCAGACTTTCAGTGGTTCAGTATCTGTTTACCTTTCTCTAGTTTCAGTTCACAAATGTATTGGGTTCCTCACTATATATAGTGCCTCTTTTCTAGACCTTTTTAATAATTCTCTTTTTAATGTTTATTTTCATGGAAAACTTAATTATTTCATGTAAACATGCCAGTGAGAGATCACTGACTCAAGTGTGACAAATGGAGAACCTACATAAGACCAAACTAGACTCTCTTAATATAGGTGTCAATGGTTTGGCTTGGACAATATATGAGGCCATCAGCAGTGGGTCCGAGATCTAACACTAATGCACAAACTGACTTAGAGGAGTCCATTCTATATGGAAAGTTACCTTGATCGGCCTAGACACAGGAGTGTGCGGATGGAGAGGTGCTTTGGTCCTGCCTCAACGAGATGATGGGACAGACTTAGTAGACTTCCTAGGGGAGGCCTTACCCTCCCTGAGGAGCAGATGGGAAGTGGGAGGAGTAGGGGGAGCAGAAGGAGAGGATGGAGGGGGAACTGGAGGTGGGGTGTAAAAAATAAATTAATAAAATTTTTAAAGGATGAATCATGCATGATGAAGAAAAATAAAATACCACCATATTCAAAATAATGTCCCTTGTATATGTCTAAACTGATAATCTAGTATTGAGCTCTATTCAGCAAAAGTATGCCTGGAATTTTATTGGATCCCATAGAAGCAACAACCTTTAAAGTCCTTATTGTGAGACTTATATCAGAATCTTGCCATAGTTTTAGTTATGCACAACTCACTACTGACATCTCAACCCCCACATTAAGAAGATTAGACTTGTCTTATAACAGGATACCTAAATATGCAAAGGCTAAAATGAAAAGGGAAAGACAAATAATGAGAAAAGAGGGGACAAAATAATGCATTAAATAGGACAGGGGAGTCTTTATGGAGTAAACTTTGAGAACTGCTTACCAGAATAAAACTATTAAAATATATTTCCATAAAACCATGCAATGTACAATGACAGCATGAAAGTGTGTTTCAAATATTTTTAAAGGACTGTAACTCTGCAAAGAATTCATTATCCACGCTTAAGCCCAACCATTTAACAGTTTTCCACTCAGCCATACAGCTTTCGACCACCAACAATGGGCTTTAAGAAAAACAAATGAATACATAGAGTTAAAAATGTTACTTGGAATTGTATTAGAACCAGAAACAACTAAAAATGTTTTGTGATATTAGCCAAGATATAGTAATTTGAAACAACACCTTAAAACTTTAATCAATTTATTTATTTACCTTAAATCAACCATAACAATTGGGAAGTTATATATATGAAGAAAAATATTAGAAAATTATGTAAATAAAAATAATCTGTTTTGAAGGTTTGGCATTACAATTTTTTGGATATTATGAGTAGGTGTGGGTATGTATGTGTGCATTGAATAACAACTGTATGAAAAACAATGCCACATTTTCAAGTAAAAATATGTGGAAAATTTTACAGAGCCATTAATGTATTCCAATACTTAAAAGTAGAATAACATCATTTTTAGTTAATGACCTATCAATTTTCCTTAATACCCAATAAAATTCTAATAAAATTCTGAAAGCTGCAAGTGATTTCAACATCACCTTGGAATTAATTTAATAGATATATGACTTACAATTTAAATGCTGGAAAGATTCTCATATATCCTGTAATATAATTCATATGTTTAATATTAGACTTAAATTTTGTAATGTATTTTCATTTATGCACTGATATTGATAAGAAACAGAAAATCATAGCTCAGGGAGATGCAGTAACTTAAGCAATAGTGGAGAATGTGATAATCAGCAGTAATGAAATACAAGTATAAATACACACACATACATACACACAAACATTTATTTGTATAAGCATGACATTGAATTTGAAGCTGTTCATCACCTCTTTGAGACATTGGCAAATCTACTTCTATTTCTTATTCCAATAATACCTTAAAATCTGGTGTCTCTTGGAGGTCTGATTTTTTTCTGAAGTATTAAAAGTAGAACAGGGAGAGAGGGAAGTGCAGGGAGGTGAAGGGAAGGAGAAACTGATTGGAATATTTCATTAGATAAGAAGCTATTTTAAATAAAAAAAAAATTAAACCCTAGGACTGATTATTTCTGCCAGTGTTTTGTCTATATGCATGGTTCTCATTTTGTATTAGTTCTTTGAGAATTTGACTCATTTACTTTAATCATATTTATTCTCTCCCTCTATTCCTCCCAAATCCAACCCACTTCCCTACCCATCCAATTTTGTGTTCTTTTTCCTCCTTCACCTGCATTACTGCTGCTATGTAGTTAATCACTATGCTAAGCATGAATGGAAAGTGTGGAAATTCTTGTCCTGTTCCAGTAAAGAATCACATTATAATATCCAGAATAAAAACTCTTACAATGGTTATTAGATGACTTTACATTTGTTATCTACCTACTATTTTTGAATTTATGTTTAAAAAAAACTGAGGGGCTGGGAGATGACTCAATGTTTACAAGCAATTGCTACTTTTGAAGAGGTGCATCCCGAGCACCTACATGGTGGCTCACAACTTCTCTGTAACTTTACTTTCATGGGGACCTGGTACCCTCTTCTGGTATTCATAGGTACCAGCCATACACATGCTTCATATATGCATGCATGTAAATACTAATATACATATAGTAAAAATAAGTACATATATAAAAGGTACTGGAAACCATATGTAAGCCTAAACTCATGATTTTCAAATTTGGATCACTTTAAAAACATTATTATCATCACTGTTATTAATCGACTTATTGTTACATATCAGATATTTTTAATAGATTGAAGTATATAAGACTGTTTAAAATATTTACTAAATCATACTTAATCTAATTACTGGAAGCCCCAAAATATAGCAACAACTCACCAAATTTGCTCCAATAATTTTCGGTTTTGTTATTTTTCATCTTTACCTACCCTACATGGCTTTAATTCTTAGAAGCAACACTATTTCATACTAGAAGAAATGGAATGATCTGCTGGAAAGTAAAAACAAAAAAATAAAAATCAAGACAATCAAAATTAGTTACCCTATTTGTAATTAGAAGAAAATAAAGTATTCAAAATTTTGGTTCCATTTGATTTTAGATCTATTTGATCCACGCATTCTCTTCATGTACTTGTGATTTATGTCAGGGATATAAATAATGGAGAAATTATTTTCTTTGAAATTACATCTCAAAGGAAAGCCTGTACAGACTCTTTATGTCAGTATAAAATTGTTCCCCTGCACTCAAAGATACACTTCTAAAAGCTCATCTACACTTCTTCCTCTTTTCTAGAATGGTACTGGTAGGAATAATGTTTGGAATGTAATTTAGGTTCAAAGAAAACTATCACATTTATCATGAAATGAAATTCAAAACAGCTCTTAAGGAAGCTCTTTAAATAGCCAGTCAGTAACAATCCAGGGAAAAATGGTGTAGCTGAGCTTTTTAACACCAGTCCTTTTGTAAAACCTGAACTGCATTATTCTTCAGAAATTGCTAATTGCTGTGCTGATACTCCCTGGCAAACAACAGAGGCTGCATGTTAGAAAACCATCATCTCCCATACTGTGGATGCTCATTGATTCTTTCTTTGACAACATAATGTGATGTAGATAATAAGCTATTGTAGAAAGGAGGGCCTGGCTGCTGGAGTGAGATTATGACTCCTCCCCTTGAGAATGTAAAGGAAAAAAAGAATACACCCTTAATCTGCCATACATTACATCTCCATTTATTTCTCCAGAGAGTATAAATTATTTACAGCATAGAAGTTCAGAGGGAAATCTTATCATTCTATGCACAAAACTTCGAGAATTTTATTTGAAATACTATAAATAGAGAGCACCTACAAAGCATTGAAAACACCTTACTCCACATTTTTGAACTGTAGGTGTCCTCTTAAATCTTAAAATGATTATCAGGATAAAATACTGTTCAGGTAATGTGCCAAGTTGTAGAAAAAGGAAAATCTCAGCTGACAAAGAGATGGAAGGTCCTGAGCCTCCTGACAAGGAGTGTGAGGATCACAAAATGATGTGTCACTATTTGCTTTTTGTTATCTCTTAATTATTGGTTATTTAAAACAGAATTTTGGTGAGTATATATTTATCTTCAATTACCTCCATAAGCCAGACGTTTCAAACATAAAAAACAAAATCAGATCAGATAGTATATAGCAAGAAAGGATATTTTCTGAAAGAATAAACTAAATATAAAATAATCCTAATCCTGATGGACCAAGCAGCAATGTCTCTGTTATTCTTTTCACTTTGTGAATAAGCAAGATAACTACAAACAAAAGGTGATATAAAAGGTTATCTAGAATTGTTTCCAAACATCACAGTATCACTGTGTGTCTCAGATTTCTGTCAAACAAAAAGGAAATGGCATTCTCCTTACTCCCTTGAATTAGTGACTGCAGGGCACAGAACAAGACTTCAAGCTTATTCCCAAATTCTTCAAATGAATAAGTATGGGATCACATAATAGCTCAGCTTTTACCTTTGATGAGTGCTGTTTTACTAGCTTTTGACCACACATCAAAGAATAAATATAAATACAAAACTATTGAAATATGTTTTTAGAAAGACAAAATAATGATTTTTGCACATTTACAATTGAGGCACAAATGCTTTGGTTAATGTAGTTTGTTTTCTTTCACCCATTTTCATATAATATACATCCCAATGTCTCCATTATTTAAAAAAGCACTGTAGTGAAACAGCTTGACATTCAAAATGTCTTGCCCAATTAATTTCGCACATAACAAATAGTGTATAGCAATAGTCATGGTCATATGAATGGAAATCTACCAGTTAAATATGGGCACACTTTACTCCTTATTTATGAGTCAATATGAAGTAAGACAGCTGACCATAATTTAAAATGTAAATTTTAACAAAAAAGTGACAGTGAAAGTAAAGGCACATATTATACCAAGCCTATGACTGCTAATTTAGTTAACTGATAGAACTAAACTTATAAGCCAATAAATCCATTAAACATATGTGCATTTCTCAGCTGAAGTAAGGATGGGCCACCATACAGAGGACAAAAATAAGCATAAAGAGAAAAAGACTAAAATCATGACAGATAGGACTAATATTCGCTAAGCAACATAAAAATATCAGAATTTTAGTGGATTTCACTTCAGAGGAAAGCACCTTAAGATTACCACTTTTAATATACATACATTATTCATTATGCATGCATTTTCTAAAACTGCTAAATATCATTAGAAATACTGAAACAAAAATACTGCTCCCAACTTAGCTGCAACACTTATTAGTACAAATATAATCATATATAAGCAATGAAATTTTATTGAAAACTTGCTTTTATTTTTTTATGGAAAATATATTTTTAAACTTTAACTTGTAAAGAAAAGCTAAGTAATGAGATTCCCACCAAATAATTTGAGAATCACCCAGTAGAAAATGTTCACATGTATAACAAGCAATGGGATTGAAGAACTAATTGGAAAAACTCCCAAATAATAGTAGCCGAGGCTCAGATTGTTTCACTACTAAAATCCATCAGATCCTTAAAAAAAGAATTAACAGAATAGTCCATAAAATATAACTGAAACCAACACTGTCAAACATTTGGTGAAACAACTGTTAATCTGTAACCAAAACCAGGTAAGAAAACAAAAAAGAAACTATAAACCCATCTAACTGCCTGTTGAAAATAGATGTAAAAGTTCTCAACAAAGTAATGCAAACTAAATTCAAGAATACATCAAAAATTTATGTACCATAATTAACTTAAATTCTTTCCACAGATGCAGAGATGTTATAGCATATTAAATCAACAAACATTACATAAATACATTCAAGGACAGAAATTGCATGATCATCTCAATATAAGCAGAAGGCATTATACAAAATACAACATCACTTCATGACAAACTTCTTGAAGAAACTAGACATAAAATAAATATATCTCAATATAATATGGGGCTTTATATAATAAATGTGTAGCTAACATTATACTATAAAACACTATAAAACTCAGGTATTTCCATTAAACTCAGAAGTAAGGCAAGGGTGTCCTCTTTTTCTACTCAATCAATATGGTACTGGAAGTATTAGCTACAGCAATAACACAAGAAAAGCAAATAAAGGGTGTACAAATACAAAGGAAGTTAATGCATACCTTTTGTATCCAACTCTAAACAAGTTTTATTCAGGAATCCCTGATTGAAGAGGAACTTCCTAAGATTAGGATTTTAAATGTGTCTCTCTAAATGGTTAGGAAGGTCACAAGAAGACCACATCCAAGTATCTAGGACTAACCTCCAACTAAGGTTATTATTTAAGAAAGAGGTTGAGTCAATAAACATTCCAACAGTGTGGGGGGTGTTCATGAGCCCTCACCCCTCACTGACAGACTGTGGTTTCTAGGGGAGGGGAAGTTAGTTTCCTTCAAAGATGAGTCCTGATAAGTTGACCCCATTTGTAGGTCCACTACATTCAGTAAATGGCACTATACTCATGAGTATATGGAAATAACAAACTGAACTCAATAGGATGGAAGAACAAAAATATGAACACAAATTTCTAAGGGGTTGGGGATGTGAAAAGTGGATGTGGAAAGAGTTGGGGAAGGAGTGGTGGTGAGGATGATCATAACACATCATATGCATGCATAAATTTTCAAAAACTAAAATGTTACTTTTTAAAAGAGAATCAATTTAAGTGAAAATATCAAACTTCCTTTTTTCTTTCCCCCAACTGGTTATAGTTATTATATCGACATATTTAAGAAAAATTAAATTATTAATTGGCATTAATCAGAATATAAATATTCAATGTTAAGTATCTATAGTAATAAAAGATTTAAAAACACAGGAAAAAGTTAAATCTTAAATTTAAACCCATCTGTATGATATAGATCAGCACTAATACCAATAAAAGAAGTAAAAAAAAATACAGAATTGGAGTTAGGGAGATTGCACAGTGGACAAAGTACTTTCTTATACAAGCATGAGGATCTGAGCTCTGATCCCTACATAAAAGCAGTGTACAGTCATGTACAGTGCAAGCACAGTACTTGGGGCAGAGTTAGGGATAGATAGATGCAAGGAGTCTAGGTATGAGAGTGACCTGCAGGTTCACTGTGATGACCATGTCTGCAGTGATACAGGAAGAGACCCTACATACATTTCTGCTCTCCACATCCACATGGACATGCAATTGTGTCTACACACACATGCACACACTCTCTCTCCCTCTCTCTTATTAATGTTTTTAATATAGAAAACAAAATTTAGTTTCACTGATTTTATTTTCTTTGTTTTGTTTCTTTGAATTTTTGTTTTCCTGTAGAAGGGCATTTTACTTTTTATGTATATTATCACTTGAGAATTTCACACATACACACAATATGTTCATATCAAATCTACGCCTTTTCTTTCCCCTCCAGTTACTCAGTATTTCCACTATCACCTTTCCATCCAAATTTCATATGTTCTCTTTTTATTTTCAGCTGGGCAGTGATGGCACATGCCTTTAATCTCAGCATTCAGAGGCAAAACAGGCGGGTCTCTGAGTTCAGGGCCAGCCTTGTCTACAGAGTGAGTTCCAAGTAAGACAAGGACACACAGAAACATCCTGTCCCCAAAAAAAATTGTTTTTTTTTTTTTTGAGAATTTCATTTGTGATTACTGTATTTACATATTTATACAATTTCCATACTTACCTCTCCCCATCCAACTCTTTCTTCTATTATTATTATTATTATTATTATTATTATTATTGCAACAGATTATTGTTTGGCTCTTCTCAGATGAGAACATAATGAATCCCTAGCTCTAAAAGCCAGGAGACAATAAAGTACAATAATGAGGTAAGATGGGGCCATTGACTCCCTCACTGTGATCAGTCCCATGCAGAGATGAATGGACATGTTGGACATTTGAGTCACTGGAGAGAGATTGTCTGCAATACTTTGTAACTGAACAGTTCTATGTATCTCCTTCCCTACCTACACCCTTGCTTGTCCTCCAGATTCCATGGGCTCCTTGGATCAGTGTTCTCTGTATCACTGATTCTCCTGGCCCCATCAACTGTCTTCATCCAACTCCTATTCATGGCTGGTCCTTTTGGCCCCATCAACTGCCTGCATCCATCTCCTTTGCAGGGCTGGTCCTCCTGGCTCCAGCAGCTCCCAGGATCCAATAACTTCTTATTCTTAACAATTTTCTCTCTGTCTCTCTCTCTTTCTCTCTCTCTCTCTCTCTTTCTCTCTCTCTCTATTTCACTCTCTCACACACACAATCACACACTGCATTGAGTTCACTTAGTGCTTCTCATACAAACATAGTTTTAGAGCTGAACACTTGCAATTGGATAAACTATAAGGGGACTTGTGCCTGGAGAAAATCAATTCTCTCTCTCTCTCTCTCTCTCTCTCTCTCTCTCTCTCTCTCTCTCTCTCTCTCTCTCTTTTACCCAATAACCTATGGGGCCTTATGAAATTTCCCTATCTATGCTGGCATGCTTATAGGTATGGTCATTATGCAGGTCTCTTTTAAGGAACCATATAACTGAGATTTCTTGGGTGATGCTTCCGTGTCATATCTGGGAGACACTTTCTGTTCTTTAACTTCTTTTCTTATAAACTGCATCCCATCCACAGTTTCCCCTCCCTCCATTCCTCCAAATTCCTCCCCCAACCTCTGCTCTTCCTCAGAACAACTCTGCCTCGGTTTCTATTTAGAAAGAAAGGTAGGAAGGAAGGAAGGAAGGAAGGAAGGAAGGAAGGAAGAAAAAGAAAGAAAAAAAGAAAGAAAGAAAGAAAGAAAGAAAGAAAGAAAGAAAGAAAGAAAGAAAGAAAGGGAGGGAGGAAGAACAGGCCTCCCACGGATATCCACTAAACTACCAAACATGGTCTAATAAAATACAGTAAAACTGGGCACAAACCCTCATACCAAAGCTGTTCGAGACAACCCAGTAGAGAAAAATGGTAGCAAGCACAGGCAAATGTCAGAGACACTCCCACTACTGGCAGTCCCACAAGGACACTAAGCCAAATAACCATAACATTTGCTGAGACCCATACAAATTTCATGTCTGTTGCTTCAGTCTTAAGCCCCACTTACTTGATTCTCTGTCTGATGTTCTCCTACTATCTTTGACCCCTCTGGCTCCTGCAATCCTTCACCCCTCTCTGCCAGACTCCCCTGTCTCTGCCTAAGGTTCTCTGCATCTGCTTCAGTTGTTGAATGACACCCCTCTGATGGTGATTGGGCAAGGCATCAATATTTAAGCATAGTGAAATATCTTTAGGAATCTTTTCATTCACATTTTTTGCCAGTCAGGTTTGGTTCTATACTGGGTCTCTGGGCTATCCTGCCTCTGAGTCTTGTTGTCCACGGGGAACTCCCTTGCATGGTATGGACCTCAAGTTGAACCAGTCATGAGTTAGCTACTTCAAGTACTGGGCCCTCAGAGCCACAGAACAACATGCAGACAGAAGACAGAACAGAATATAGGTCAAAGGATTTGTAAGTGGGTTGATGTTCCATACCCACTGTCAGATGCCTTTTCTGGTTACAGAAGATGGCCAGTTCTGACCTTGCATCCCACATTATTAGGAGTTTCCACTAGGGTTACTGTTATAGATTTCAGGGAGATTGCACAGTAATAGGTTTCTACCTCACCCCTGAAATGACTCCCAATTCTAGCTGTCTCTCCCAGTACTCTCTCTCAACCCCTGTCACTCCTGTTCCCATCCGCACCCTCTCTCAATCCACCCACAAAATCTATTCTTTTTCGCCTATCCTATGAAGATCCTTGTGTCAATCCTTGAACCCCAGGGAATGTTTCTTGGAGTAGGAATGCTAGTCTACTGGTGTTTAGAATCTTTGTGCCATCTCTTCTACAATGTTCCTTGAGTTTTAGTTATAGACATTGTTTTAAAGATGAATCAATTGAAGATAGACATCTCACCAAAATCATTTATCCTCTGCTTTTGACTGTGTTTTATATCTATGGTACCTTCCCTATGATACAAAAATCAGCTTCTTGATAAGGGATGAAAGCTACACTTATCTGTGGGTACAAGGATAAGTATTAAGAATTCATTTAGTAATTATATATGAAACTTGTTCTGTTGATTCCTCACCCATAAATGGAACACTACATTGTAATTATGTATTCTATAACCAATTAATTGCAAATGCTGGTTAGTCTACTCTCAAAATAAAAATGGAATAAATTTAATTGTTTCCATGTTTTCCACTACCAATTTAGCCCAAATTATCTCTTAGATTATTGCAACAACCTCTTTAGGGCTGTTTTTATTGTTTACCATATGTTTATGCAATTACCACCAAAACATATTAACTGGACTAAAATTTTTTTCGATAATTTCATCTGTGTAAGAATTAAACCGGCAGAGGGAAATGAAATAATAAAAATTAAGATCGACCTCAATAGCAAGGATACATTTTTATTGGTCTGAGAGGGGCACAGTACTCAAGGGTGCAGAACTCCCTACTCAGAGTCTAAGAGGGGTTTTGTGATTGAGGGTAGGAAAAGAGGAGGGTATAGCAGCCAAAGCCCAGCCTTGCAAACCCAGAAACTGCTTCTCTGGATAAACAGCCTTTTGAAATTGCACATGGCCTATAAGTCAAATTGTCTGTTGTAGTGTGTTACAGAATCCAGTGTATGTGGTAAAGATCGGGTGCTTTTGTGGAATTACAGAGAAGTAGGTGTAATGAAATCCTGGGGCTATTTTAAGAGTCCTGGTATTGGGAGATTTCCCTATAATGTGTGGGGGGGTTGTTCTTTGTGTTTGTTTGTTTACTACTGCAATACGCCAAAAAATATGTAATTATCATGTATTTCTGTAGGAAATTCAGGCCTACAATGCCAAGAGGAGCCAACCTGGAGTCTGACAATCTGGAATCTGACAGTTGCTCTCAGTGGTACTGATCCTGCCCAGCCAATGAGGGATGGCCACAGGATCCTACCTGAGGCCCTAGCAACAGGAACTGTGAGAGGCCCTGATCATGCCTAGCCAATGAGGGGTGACTACACAATGTCAAGGATCAGAATTCCTGGGTACTGGGAGAGTATATAAGTTTGTATCTATTGCTAAACAAAGAGCCTACTGTTTTCCTTTCACCTAGCTGCCAAGGTCTGTGTCATTGACTTCGTGGCTTCTCACCCCCTTCACCTCAAGAGCTATTAGGATCCAGCAACATCAAGACATGCATTTTGAGGGATATGGATGTGGCTCCGTGGGTAAGGATGCATTCTATCAAGCCTGAAGACCTGAGTTCAATCCCCCAAGACCCACATGGAAGAAAAAGAAAATCCACTCCTGTAAATCATTCTCTGACCTCTACAAGTATGTTCAGGCATGCAAGAACACAAACATATAAACAAAATAATAAATGATAGGTAGGTAGGTGTATAGATAGGTAGTTAGATAGATGGTAATTGTTTTTTAATGTACTTTTAGAGTAACTATGTTCCCATATTTTCCTCCTATGGTTTTGCACAATAGTAAATGGTCATATTGCCATTTTACTTAAAACCCCCATTACTTACAATTTTACTAGGAATATGGTTTAATCTTAGAAATTTGTATGATGTTGCCTAAGGCTAACTCTAACTCATTTCACACACATAAACATACATACACATACACTTTTTTAAGTTATTACATTGTTCTTTAAAGTTTATGAAAACTACTTTTCTAACTCAGAATTTGCTTGTGATCTCTACAGTAGGATGATTGTTCTATAAGACTAAGATATCTGTGCCATGCTCATCCTTCATGTCTTACTATGTTGGTGTGAAATCATTCTTAAGCCATTCTTAAAATATTAAACTTAAAGTATGCCCTCTGATGCTCATCTTTTATCTGGTATACATTTTTCCCTTCCATCGTAGATCAACAATTTATATTATTCTTTCTTTTGCTTATTTTCTGCCTCCTCCATTATGCTATCATATTGTCTCCAAATGATATTAACTTTAATTATACTTCTTATCAATGAATGTATAACAGAAGTAGCCACCTAACAATTATCCTTTCCAAAAATACCATTCATGTTTCCTCTCACTATATATTCCATTGTATTATCTAGAACTGTTTATAAATATAATCAAAGACTACTCTCAGCTGTGTGAAGTATTCTACTGAATGTATATTTTTATATTAGTTAGGATTATTGTGGATATTAACATTTTATTTCTTTTAATTTCTGCATATTTCATTGCATAGGTATACTAGAATTTGATGTTGCATACATATATTGATAGACATTCAGGTTATTTCCAAATGTGGGATATAAAATATGTTTTCTTTAGCCATAGAAAAAATAGTTGACTATGGAATTCTTGGAGAATATATTAAAATGTATTTTAAACCATTAAAACATATTAAATTATATAGTTTATTCAAAATACATTCAACATTTGAATGGCCTATCAAATTTTTATATAGCATATTCCTAGCAATAGTGTAATGGTGTATGAGTTCTCTAGTTTCTACACATCATTGCCAACATTTAGAATGATCTTTTTTTAATTTTAGTAATTCTATTTATTGTGTAATCCTTTTATTACACTTTAAATTGCATTCCACTGATGTCTAATGATTGGTTTATTAATTAGAAATGTGTATACTTTGTTTAATGTATTGTATATTAAAATATTTTCCATGTTTAACATAGTAACACATGCATGTAACCCCATCCCTTGGATGACTGTTGCAGAAGTTTAAGAATTTTAAAGCCAGCATGAGTTACTCTGAGACTTTCAAGCCAGGATGGGCTACATAAAAAGCCTCTAATTCAAAATTGAAAATTTAGATACACTATTTTGTCCATTGTTTTAGATATCTTCTTGAGTCTTGTGTTTAATACATTGGGTGCAATTTTTTCCAGCCTTTCCTATTTTAGGAATAGATACACTTATCATCATATCCCTTTTTGTTATAGAAACCCACTTGTAATTATAAAGCATTTCCCTTTTTAATCATGTACTGTGCTTTATCTTGAAACACATTTTATCTGATAGTAAACAGCTACTCTACCACTCATATACATAACATTTCTGAGACAACATTTTCTGCCATTTATTTAGTTCTGTCTGTGTACATAAGTGTGTCTCTTAGACATATAATAGAGTTCTGCTTTTTTGCTTTCTTAGATGCTCCCTTTGGAGTGCTTATATTATCAACATTTAGTATGAATAACAATAGTATTCATTTGTGTGTATAATTATAGTATTGGCTTTCTCTTTGTCCCTAACATTTTCTGTTCCTGTTTCCACATCCTTTCTTCTTTTCAAAATATTGTGGCCTTGTTTTGATCCAAAGAATGGCCACAATGAGAGGGAAAGCAACTCTATTTTAAAGACAAGTAGAGAGAAACAGCTTGAGAAAGCCATAAAGATAGTGATTATATTCCCACAAAACACAGAGAAATAGACAAGCAACACGCAAAAAAGAAGCCAAGCCAATCATAGGTACAGCAGTGTGACCTAGATCAAAGAGGAAAAAGTATATAGGGAAATGGCATAGACAAGATCTTTAACAAAATCATAGAAGTAAGCCTTCCCAAAGAGTCACGTCATTGGCATACAAGAAGCATATAAGACCACAACTAAACAAGACCAGAAAAGGAACACCCCACAGATATCATAGTCAAAATACTAAATAAACAGAACAAAGCAAAAACAATGAAAGCTGTAAGGGCAAAAAAAAAAGTCACATATAAAAGAAAACCTATCAATATAACATGCTGTTTTTAAATAGAAACTGAAAGCCAGAGGACTCCTTCTAAAAGACTGGCAACCTACACTACTGTACCCGGAATAACCATTTGCTATAGTGGAAGGCAATAGAAAAACCTTTGTGACACAACAGCCTAAAAAAGTTACAATGGACAAAACATTATTTCAAACTGAAGGGAGGCATGTGCACAGACAAAAGACTTAAAAGAAAACAAAGTATGTCTTAATGAAATAAAAGCAGCACAACTAAAAACACAAACCAGCAAAAAAAAAAAAAAAAGAAAAAAAGAAAAAAAAAAAAGACTACACTCTACACAAAACTTTCAATTGTAACTCTAAATACCAATAGTTTCATTTATTTAATCAAAAGACACAGGCTTGGTGAATGGATTAAGAAATCAAATCCATCTATCAAGTGTCTACAACAAACTAATTTTAAAGATAGGCATCAACTTAAAGTGAAAGTATAGGAAAACTACTTTAAGCACATCATATCAGGAATCAAAAGGGTGTTTTTATCCTAATAGCTGCCAAAATAGATTTCAAAGTATAACTAATCAGAAGAAACAACTTCATATTAACCAATACATGAATTAATCAAGAAAATACTGTACTTCTTTGTATATATGCAGCTCTGCATCTCAGTCTCCAAATAACACAGGTACTCCCTGGAAACCCACCAGATATGCAGGACATGAATTGGTAAACAATCTTCACTCTCCCTCCTGTGCTCCAATTGCAAGCCCCTAATTTTATCCCCAGCTTTGTAGCAGACCACCTTGTCATAGTTAGGATTTCTATTGATGTGCTTATGTTCCCAATGGTAGGATACTTCCTTAACCTAGAGGCATGAGGGAGGGCCTAGTCCCTACCCCAAATGACTTGATAGATTTAGATGACCCATCCAGGAAAGCATCACCCTACATGTGGAGTGTGGTTGGGAGGGTGGTCAGGGGGCATAGGAGTGTGGAAGAGAGGGAGGGAGGGCAGAGAGGGAACTGAGATTGATATGTAAATTAAGAAAAATAAATAAATAAAATTTAAAAAATTTAAAATCTATTGCTATGTTTATAAAGAAAAATATTTAAATAAGGTGGCAACTTATATTTTCAGAGGTTCAGTCCAATATCATTACAGTGGGACACATCAACATGCAGGCAGACATGGTGCTAGAAAAGCAGCTGAGAGTCCTACATCTTACAGGCAATAGGAAATGGACTGAGACACTGAGCACTGAAAAACCTAAAGCCTTCTCCCTACAGTGACACACATCCTCCAAGACACACACCCACTCCAACAAAGCCATGGCTCCTAATAATGCCACTCCCAATGAGTGTATGAGGACCAATTACATTTAAACTACCCCACAACTGCTGTCAACTCTTCTTCTCTGCCCCCATTTTCTGTGGTCTATTCAGATCCCAGTAGCATAAAAGCATTCCTCCTTCCTGCAGACCATCTCAGCTTACCTTTCTAGGGGATTCCAGTTCCTCATTGTCAGCTCCAATACCTAGAAACATTCTACTGAGGAACTCTAGTGGCCACAACTTGCAGAATCTCAGAAGCATTTCCTACCAGGTATCCCACAGATACCACACTCTCATAAGAACCAGAAAGGGTAAGAGAAAAAAAGAGATGCTACACATAAGCAATAAAGACAAGACCAGATATCAGCAACTAAAATTACAATAATCACAAAGCCTAGATGCACAGACACCAGTATGAAAATACTATCAATAACATCAATAACCCAGAAACCCTACCATAATAGGCCATGAGAAATGCAATGTAGCTAAAACGTAAGGCAAAGGCTTCAATATAGCTATTAAGAGTATGCTTAAGAACCTTAAAGATGGTATGACTAAATTTGTTAATGAAATCTATGAAAACATAGATCTTAATGAAGTGAAGAAAACAATTCAAGACATAACAATGTAAATAGAATTACTAAACAAAACATAAAGACTGGGGTTAAAAAGAAATTTCCCTTGTCAAATAATAATAAAAATACTAAACAAATAGAATGAAGAAGTAATATTTAAAATCAGCAAAGGAAAAAAGATGAAATATCATGTAAATGCACACCTATTAGAATAAAACCTGATATTTCAAAAGAGACTCTATAAGCCAGAAAGAATTGAATAGATGTTCTGCCAATTCTAAGAAACAACAGATGCTAGCCTAAAACAATATACCCAGCAAAACTTTCTATCAAAATAGATGGAGGAAAATATTCCATAAAAACCTAAATTTAATTAGTATCTATCTACAAATCTGCCCCTACTGAAGGTTCTAGAAGGAAAATTCCAACTGAAAGAGTTTAACCATACCCAAGAAAACACAAGAAATATGTAATCTTATACCAGCAAATAAAAGGGGGGCACATACCAAACAAAAAAATGACAGAAATAAATAGTGCTCACTGATAACTCTCAAAGTCAATAGTCACAATCTCCCAATAAAAAAAATGCATACACTAACAGATTGGGTTTGAAAACAGGTTTTCTGCTGTGCCCAAGAAACATACATTAACATTAAGGATAGATCAAAGTGAACAGCTGAAAAAAGATCTTTCAAGCAAATGGACACAAGCCATGTAGTCATTTTGATATCTGATGAAACCAGACATCAAACCAAAACTATTCAAAAGAGATAGGGAAGGATACTACCTACTCAAAGGAAAACTACAACCAAAAGGCATTGTTATTCTCAACGTGTATCTACAAAACACAAGGGCACTCATGTTTGAAAAGGAAACATTACTATGTCTAAAATCACACATTGACCCTCACATAATATTAATGGGTAACTGCTATATCTCACTCTCTCAAATAGACAGGTCATCCAGAAAAAAATACTGCTTTCTGAACATAACACCAGTAGCACAGACACTGAGATCAACAATTAATAAATGTGACCTCCTCAAACTGAAAAGCTGCTGTAAGGCAAAGGATACAGTCAACATGACAAAATGACAGCACACAGAATGGGAAAAGATATTCACCAACCCCACATCTGACACAGGGCAGACTTCCAAAATATACAAAAAAACTCATGAAGCCAGTCACCAAAATACCAAATAATCAAATTAAAAAGTGGGGTACAGGTCCTGTGGTAGACTGATTCCTATTTTCCTGAGGAACCACCAAACTGATCTACAAAATGAACATAGTTGAACAGATGTTTTTGTTGCATGGATGTGAATCCTTTGGGTATATGCCTAAGAGGGGGATTGCCGGGTCCTGTGGTAAACTAATTCCCATTTTCCTGAGGAACCGCCATACTGATCTCCAAAATGACTGTACTTGTTTGCACTCCCACCAGCAGTGGAGGAGTGTTTCCCTTTCTCCATATCCTCTCCAGCATAAGTTGTCATTGGTGTTTCTAATTTTAGCCATTCTGGCAGGAGTAAGATGGTATCTCAACGTTGTTTTCATTTGTATTTCCCTGATAGCTAAGGATATTGAGCACTATCTTAATTGTCTTCCAGCCTTTTTGATTTCCTCTGTTGAGAATTCTCTATTCAGTTCTGTACCCAGAAAGCCCCCTCTTAGGCATACACCGAAATGATCCACATCCATGCAACAAAGACACATGTTCAACTATGTTCATAGCAGCATTATTTGTAATAGTAAGAACCTTGAAGCAACCTAGGTGCCCATCAACAGAAGAATGGATAAAGAAGATGTGGCACATTTACACAATGGAATACTACTCTGCAAAAAAAAAAAAAAAAAAAAAAAAAAAATGGAATCTTGAAATTTTCAGGCAAATGGATGGAACTTGAAGAAACCAACCTGTTCAGGTAACCCAGTCACAAAAAGAGGAACATGGTATGTACTCACTCATACATGGATTTTAGACATAGAGCAAAGTATCTCCAGCCTATAATTAACACCGCCAGAGAAACTAGGAAATAATGAGGATTCTAAAAGATTCATATAAGGTCCCTCACAGAAGGGAAAAAGGACAAGATCTCCTGAGCATATTGGGAGTTGGGGCAGTGAGTGGAGAGGGAGCTAGGAGAAAAAGAAGGGGTGGAAAGGAAAGCAAATGGGACTAAGAAGATTGAGTCAGGGGAGGAATAGACCAGAAAAGAGAAAGAGAGAGGGAGAGAGAGATCATAAAAGAGAGAGCCATTATAGGTTTGAAGAGAAAACTGACTCTAGAGAAATGTCCAGAGACCTACAAGACAGATCCCAACTAACAATTTGAGCAACAGTAGAAAGGGGCTACCATAAATTCCCTTCCCTGATAATGAGATTGATGACTATCTTATATACCATCCTAGAGCCTTCATCCAGTAGCTGACAGAAGCAGAAGCAGACATCCACAGCTAAACATTGGAATCTAGTTGCAGAGATGGAGGAGTAATGAGCAAAGGGGTCACTTCCAAGCTGGAGAAATCCACAGAAACAGCTGACCTGAACAACAGAGCACTCATAGATACCAGACTATTAGCTGGTAAAATAGCAGAGCACTGACTCAGACCCCTGAAGGCAGGTGTCAGTTAAGAGGCCTGGGCAATCTATGAGGCCTCTGGTATTAGATCAGTATTTATCCATTTTATACAAATAGACTTTGGGAGCTCACACAGAGGGATAATCTCTCAGCTTAGACACACAGGGGAAGGCCTAGGCCTTACTCCAAATGATATGACAGATTTTGATGATCTCCCATGGAAGGCCTCACCCTCCCTGGGGAGAAGAAAGGTGATGGGACAAGAGAGGAGTCATAGAGAGGGACCTGTGATTGACATGTAAAACAAGTTTGTTTCTAATTTAAATTTTTAAAAAGGAAAAAATAAAAATAAACATAGAATTATTGAAACTATATGATGTCATGAATTAAATGAACCTAACAAATATTACAGAACAGTTCACCTAAAAACTAAAGAATTTACTTGCTTCACGGCAGCTTAGGAAACTTTCTCCAAAATTAACCATATATGAGAAGAAAAAGCAAGTTTCAATAGATAATAGAAAAGTAAAATGACACCTAGCACCCTAATTGGCCACCATGGATTAAAACTGAGAGTCAACAACGACAGTAACAATAAAACACTTACAAACTCAATCAAAATTAACCACTTACTACTGAATGAAATATTATTCAAGTCAGAAGTTAACAAAGGAATATAAAACTTTTTAGAATTGAATGAAAATTAAAACAAAACATACACAAACTTATGGAGCACAATAAAGGCAGTTCTAAGAAGTAAATTCATAGCATTAGAAAAATGTGGAAATATATCATGTTAGCAACTTAATTGCACACCTGAAAGCTTTAGAATAAAAAGAAGAAATCATACTGAAAAGGAGTAGACAGCAAAAAGTGATCAAACTTTGAGCTGAAATCAAAAAAATAGAAACAACAAAAGAATAAATGAAAGGAAGATTTGGTTCATTGAGAAAATAAGATTGACAAACCCTTGGTAACATTATACTAAAGGCAGACAAAGAAAATTCAAGCTAACAAAATTAGAACATAAAAGTGCGGCCTAACAGACACCCAGGAAATCCAGAGATTCATGAGGATATATTTCAAAACTGGTTTTAAAATGGATAAATTTCTTCACACATATCACGTACCAAAGTTAAATCAAGATCAGATAAGAAATTCAAACAGATCTATAACTCCTGGTGAAATAGAAACAGTCATTGAAAGTCTGATAATCAAGGGGAAAGAAAATGCCCAACGAAAGAGTATTTTAACACAGAATTCTACTGAACTTTCAAAAAAGAGTTATCCTGAATAGTCCTCAAATTATTTCACAAAACAGAAACAGAAGGAGGAAAAGAAGAAGTCAAAGTATCTTTATATGCAGATGATATGAACATATACATAAGTGACCCTAAAAATTCCACTTGGAAACTCCTACAGCTGATAAACACTTTCTACTATATATGACAAATCAAACCATAGCCAACAGTACCAAAATGGAGAAAACTTTAATCCTATGAAAATAAGGAAGGAGACAAGTCTGTCCACTATCCATAATCCTTTTCAATATAATAGTGATAGGATGAATCAGAGCACTAAGACAAGGGAAAGCAATTAAAGAGATACCAATTGAAAAAAGAAAGAAGTCAAATTATTCCTTTTTACATTAATGTAGTAGGATCTAAAATCAACTTTAGAAAATCAATAGTTTTTCTACATATCACCAACAAACACATCGAGAAAAATATACTGGAACACTTCCATTTACAATAGAATCAATGACAATAAAATATCCTGGAATAATTCTAATCTAAATTGTGAACATTCTGTAAAATAAAAACTTCAAATCTCAAAAAAAAAAAAAAAAAGATTGAGAAAAATACTAGAAACTGTGAAGATACCCTGGGCTCATGGATCAATTTTAATATTATTATCATTGTTATAGCATTGTATTAGTGTTAATATTCTGAAATGACCATCCTATGAAAAGCAATTAATTCATTGAACACAGTCCAAATAAAACACCCACAACATTCTTCACTAAAATATAAAAATAATCTTAAATTTCATGTAGATCCAGAAAATACCCCAAATAGACAAAGATATCTTGAATAAAATGAATAATATAGGAAGGATTACCATTCCAGATTTCAAGATATACTATAGGCTTATAATAATAAAAACAATATGGTACAAGCAATGATAGGGGATGTCTTTCTGTATGCTATGAATATGTGTTGTTTTTATTGGTTGATTAATAAAGCTGCTTTGGTCTGTGGCAAGGCAGAATATAGCTTAGCAGGAAAGCCAAACAATATAGGGAAAGAGAAGGTGGAGCTGAGTAAGCCATCAACAGTTCCCAGAGGAGAAAGATGTCTGAGCATCTCCTATAAGCCACAGGTCATGTGGAGATACACAAATTAATAGAAATGGATTAATTTATATATAAGAGCTAACCAATAATATACATGAGCCATCAGCCAAACTATTATAATTAATATTAAGCTTCTGTGTGATTATTGTGGTACTGGGAAGCCAGGAAATAAAAGTTCTGCCTCCGTTACAGGCACAAAAACAGACTTGTAGACTACTAGAACAAAAATTAAGACCCAACATGAGAACATGAGTTCTCCAATACAACTTGCAGGAAAAAAACTAATGCCCAGAATGAGATTAGTGCATATCTAGTACCCTGCACAGCAAGTAGCTCCAAGTAGGAAAAAAAAAACTTCAATCTGAAACCTGAAATGCTAAAACTGCTGGGGGAAAAAATCTATCATAAGATTTGGTGTAAGAAAGAACTTTCTAAATCGGACTCCATTTGCCCTAGAATTAAGGCCAGCAATTGGCATGCATTCTCTCATAAAAATGAAAACATTTCTTTACACCTGAGGAAACAATCAAGTGAAGAATAAACCCAGTGAGTGGGAGAGAGTCTTTGCCAATTATATATGTAAAAGAGGATTAGCATACATAATACACAAATAACTGAAAAAAAAGCCAAGGAAACAAATGGCCCAATTTAAAAATGGAATATGCATCTAATCAGAGCTGTCAATAGCAGATATACAAATGGACAAGAAATTTCTCAAAGGGGGTTCATTAACCTTAACAATTAGGCAAATAAAAGTTAAAATAATTTTGAGATTTTATCTATTCTAGTCAGAATGACTAAGATTAAGGAAACAATAGGCAACAAATGTTGCCATGGTTATGCAAAAAGGGGAACCCCCTCTCACTATTGGTGGGTATGCAAATTGGTGGAAGCACTATGGAAATTAGTATGCAAAATCCTCAAAAAAATTAAATTAAATCTACCATATAACTCGGCTGTACCAATCCTTGGCATATGCCCAAAAGAACTGATATCCTATTCCACAGAGGCTTGTTCAGCAATGGTCTTTACTACCCCATTCATAATAGACTGTTAATGGAAACAACTTAAAAGTTCTTCGATAGAAGAGTGGATAATGAATGTATGCCACATATACACAATGTGATGCTATTTGGCTGTAAGTATAAATGAAAATGTGAAGGTTGTTAGAATTAGAAAAGATAATATTAAGTGAGGTAATACAGATGCTCTTATCTGAAGTTCTTAACTCCAAATCCTCAGCTGAAAATCTACAACATGCAGTAATGATGAAAACCAGGGAAGTATAAAATGATCATTGGGGCATTCTTGGCAGGGGCCTAACAGGATACGTGTGATATCAACTAAGAAATGAAAATTAGAAAAGGGAATTACACTAGGGAATGGAAAGGGAGGGCAAAATACAAGTAAAAAGAGAAAGGAGGGATAAATAATGACAAGGTACTGTATTAAGCCTCAAGGAATCTTATAATTTTATATTTACCTAAACACATATGTGTAATTGTATATATGCATATATGTGTGTATGTGCATGTGCATGCATGTGTGTTGTGTGTGTTTATGAAATTATACTGTTAGGGCTGACAATGCTCCCCACAAGAACCATAGACTAACAAAATACCCAGTAACAGACAGGATAGACTCTTTAGACTCTTTAGAATAGTTGGTCAGAATAGTTCAAATGATTCATAAAACAATACAGACTATTTATATAGCTCTTTGTTGTCTCTTAGAGAGTGAAGGTAAGCCCCTAATGTTGAAGACACTACATCTGTAACATAGGACTTGGATAATTTGAGTTCCATCGAACATGAAAGCCTCCTTCTTGTGGTCTAGTTTCTATGGTGCCAGAAACTGAAGTAATTAATAATCCTACTCAGCTGTGATACCTATGAACCACAATGAACAGCATGGAAGGATAGCCATAAAGGTGCAATAAGTGGGACTCGTGTGTTAGTCATAACCAATGGCTATCTAATTGTATTTAAGGACCAGTAAACAGGAGAGTAATAATGCCTGATAATAGGAACCTAGCTAATGTTCCAGGGCTGGTGAAGTCATGAATCTTAGAAGCTACAACCAACAATTCATTAGACCACCAAAATTTTTACCTACATTCTAAATATTATGACAGCAGGTAAGCATAGCTACTATCCATCATCAAAGAAGCTTCTTTCTACAGCAAATGGTGATGAACATGAAAAATATCACAACTGTATATAATGTGGTTATCAATGGATTGTTGGGGAACCCAGTCCCAGTGGATACATCTACTACATTACAGCCCTGTCACATATTAATTAGTGAATACCATGGAGGGGGTGGGAAAACAGTAAAAGTCAAAATACCAGAATTGTGCTGTGAAACTGTCCATCATGGAAATAACTACATAAACAAATTCTGAGCAATGGCAATATCAGCAGACAAACTAATTCATAAGACAGAAGATTTCACAGGGTCATACCACTAGACAAGAAATTATTGGCACCTGATTATTGCTAAGAGAAGGAGAATCAGACTCTTCTAGAGATGAATTCTCTAATTAGTTGTTCAATATAAAGTGATCAGTCCTGAAACCATATACACACAAACAACAAAAAATGATTTGACTGGTTATATTTATAGATTTGTGCATGGATATATTGTGCTGGCTATCTCTTTGTTTGCTTGACACTAACCGGAGTCGTTTTTGTAAGAGCACCTCTCAAATGAAAATAAAAATTCCTCCATAAATTGGACTTTATGTAAGTCTGTGGGATATTGCTTTGATTCGTGATTGGTATAGGAGGGCTCAGCTAACTGAGGATGATGCCATCCCTATTCAAGTAGTCCTAGATGACATAAGAAGTAATGATGGGCAAGCCAAGGGGAACAAAACAGAAAGGAAAACTTCTCCATTGCCTGTGCATTAGTTTCTGCCTTGAGTTCCTGCCTGACTACCCTACATGATAGACTGTTAGATATAAGATTAAATAAGCCCTTTTCTTCCCAAATAACTTTTGCTTATGATATTTTACCACAGCAATGGAAACCTTAACTAACACACACACACACACACAAACACACACACATATTCCTAGATTGACTAGTTGTGCAATATATGTATATATATGCACTAAACAAACACATGCATGCATCTATATATAATCAGATTGACTACTTGTACACTGTATATATGCACTACACACACCTACACATATGTATATAATCAAAGATTGGTTGTACACTATATATACAATATGCATATATAATCATAGAGTGACTAGTTATGCACTATGCACACACACATACACACACATAGATATGATCACAGACTGACTAGTTATGCCCTATATATGGATAGATAGATAGATAGATAGATAGATAGATAGATAGATAGATAGATCACAATAACCAAGGGAGAAGAATTTATGATTTTAGCATGAAAGAGAAATGAAATAAGTTAGAGGAAGAGGATTGTAAAGGCCTGGATGGAGGAAAAGGATGGATGAAAATAATGGAATTAGATCCTGCAAAACCTTCTAAAGTTCCAGCTCAGCCCACATCCTCCTGCTATTGGCCATAGGTGAGTCTGGGCCCAATCGGGGCTGCCTGACCCCTACAACTTCTTTTCCCCCTCCCCCACCCGAACTCCCTGAGTTGGCCCCTGATCCTGCTGCTCCTGTCTCTGGTCCCCATCGAGAGCACAATTGGAGCTCTGATACAACCCCACCCATCCCCACCGCCAGCCTCCCCCCCTACCCTGTGCCCTATCCCACCCATGGTCCTGCTGCTCTGGCTGAGCACTGGGACAGAGGGTGGAGCCAATAGTCCACCCTACTTCGGAGACTTCTCAGAGCAACTCTGAACAAGGAAGACCTGACTATCCACGCAGGACCACCCATAATTTCCACTGGCTTGTTCTCTGACCCCGCCTCGGGTCCTGGGCTGGAGTCCTGGGCCCCTCCCAGAGATCCGCCTATCTCTGCTGGTCCACTAGGAGTTCCTGCTGGCAAGATCCTTGGCCCCCAAATATTGGCCTCTGCCAAAGAACAAGGTCTCAGCTGGAGAGCGCCAGTTTCCAGTGAGATCCCACTATCCTGCAAAACCCTCTCAAGTTCCAGCTCAGCCCTTGCCCTCTTCCGCCAGCTATTGGCCAGAGCTATTGGCCAGAGGACCACTGTGAGTACCTACTGGCGTCTTCTTCTGGATCCTCATCCTTGACCCGATCCCTGGATCCCTGTCTGCGGAGAAACCTCCTAGAGAGCTTGGACCACACAGAGCTAAAGATATTGAATCTCAGACCCACATAAGCTCATCGGGGAAGTACCATAGAGAGAAGGGGGAGACACCACCAACACCTACTGAAAGAAGTTATGGGAAGTAGGCAATACAAGAGAACAACTAACAACAGAAAGACAAACATGACACCACCAAAATCTAGGGAATCTACACCAACTAGAATGGAACACAACAAAAAAGCAGAAGAAGCAGAAGGGTACGACTTAAAAATTACCATCATAAAAATGATAGAGGCCCTCAAAGAAGATGTGAGAAAATCCCTTAAAGAAATGGAGGAAAAACCAAACAAAAAAGTGGAAGAAATGAACAAATTCCTTAAGGAAAGTACAGAAAGCCAAGAAAAAACAATTAACCAGGTGAAGGAAACGGTTCAAGACTTGAAAACTGAAATTGAGAAAATAAAGGCAACACAAACGGAAAGAATGCTGGAAATTGAAAACCTGGGCAAAAAATCAGCAACTACGGACACAAGCATAACCAACAGAATTCAAGAGATGGAATTGAGAATCTCAGGCACAGAAGATAAACTAGAAGAAATAGATTCATCGACCAAAGAAAATCATAAATCCAACAAATCCTTAACACAAAACATCCAGGAAATGTGGGACACCATGAAAAGGCCAAACCTAAGAATGATAGGCATAGAGGAAGGTGAGGAAGCCTAGCTCAAAGGTGCCGAAAACATATTCAACAAAATCATCAAGGAAAACTTTCCAAATCTGAAGAAGGACATGCCCATGAAAGTACAAGAAGCATACCGAACCCCAAATAGGCTGGACCAAAGAAAAAAGACCCCTCGACGTATAATAATCAAAACACGTAGCATACAGAATAAAGAAAGAATATTAAGAGCAGCAAAGGAAAAAGGACAGATAATATATAAAGGCAGACCTATCAAAATTACACCTGACTTAGACCTATCAAAATTACACCTGACCTCACCAGGGAAACCCTCAAGGCCAGAAGGTCCTGGATAGATGTTCTAAAAGTATTAAGACAACACGGATGCCAGCCTAGGCTACTATATCCAGCAAAACTCTCAATCAATATAGATGGAGAGAACAAGATATTTAATGACAAAACCAGATTTTCCCAATACGTATCTACAAATCCAGCCCTACAGAAAATATTAGAAGGAAAACTCCAAACCAAGGAAGGTAACTACGCCCCACAAAAATGTAGGCAACAGATAATCCAAGTACAACAGAAACCAAGGGTGAAGCAGAACAAATATATTCACAATACCACTGCCAACAACAAACCTAAATCAAACAAGCATTAACAATCAACGGTCCTTACTCACCCTCAACATTAATGGTCTTAAATCAACTATAAAAAGACACGGGCTGACAGAATGGATACGAAGACAGAATCCATCCTTCTGCTGCATACAAGAAACACATCTTAGCTTCAAAGACAGACATTACCTCAGGGTAAAGGGTTGGGAAAAGATTTTCCAATCAAATGGAAATAAGAAGCAAGCAGGTGTAGCTACCCTAATATCTAACAAGTTAGACTTCAAACCAAAATTAGTCAAAAGAGATGAAAACGGTCATTTCATATTCATCACAGGAGAAATCCATCAACACAAAGTCTCAGTTCTGAACATCTATGCCCCTAATACAAAGTCACCCACATTTGTAAAAGAAACACTACTAAAACTCAAATCTCATATAAAACCTCACACACTTATAGTGGGAGACTTCAATACACCACTCTCAACACTAGACAGGACCACAAATCAGAAACTCAACAAAGAAACAAAAGAATTAACAGAAGTTATGCCTCAACTGGGGTTAACAGACATCTATAGAACATTCCATCCAAAGACAAAAGAATATACCTTCTTCTCTGCTCCACATGGAACCTTCTCTAAAATCGACCACATACTAGGTGACATAACAAACCTCAACAGATACAAGAGAATAGGAATAGTCCCCTGTATCTTATCGGAACACTATGCTTTAAAATTGGAATTCAACAACAACACAAATAGCAGAAAACCTGCAAAATCATGGAAACTGAACAATGTGCAATTGCACCACTCCTGGCTCAAAGAAGAAATAAAGAAAGAAATTAAAGACTTTCTAATATTCAACGAGAATGAGGATACAACATACCCGAACTTATGGGACACCTTGAAAGAAGTGCTACAAGGGAAGTTCATTGCACTAAGTACCCATATGAAGAAAACAGAGGATAGTCACATAAGAGAATTAACAGCCCAACTGAAAACCTTAGAACAGAGAGAAGCGAATTCACCCCGCAGGAGTAGATGCCAGGAAATAATCAACTTGAGGGCTGAAATCAACAAAATAGAAACCAGGAAAACAATACAAAAAAATCAATGCAACGAAGAGTTGGTTTTTTGAGAAAATAAACAAGATAGACAAACCTTTATCCAATTTAACAAAAAAGCAGAGACAGAACATGCAAATTAACAAAATCAGAAAGGAAATGGGGAACATAACTACAGACACAGAGGAAATCCAGACAATTTTCAGGTCATACTTTGAAAATCTGTATTCCACAAAAATTGAAAATTCAAAGGAAATGGACAAGTTTCTGGATAACTATCACTTACCAAAATTAAATCAAGAACAGACAAACAACTTAAATAGACCTATAACCCGCAATGAAATAGAAGCAGTCATCGAAAACCTTCCAACCAAAAAAAGTCCAGGGCCAGATGGATTCAGAGCAGAATTCTACCAGACATTCAAGGAAGAACTAATACCACTACTCCTCAAACTGTTCCACAAGATAGAAACAGAAGGTTCATTGCCAAACTCTTTTTATGAAGCCACAATAACTTTGGTAACCAAACCTCACAAAGACACAAATAAGAAGGAAAACTACAGACCAATATCCCTGATGAACATCGATGCAAAAATACTCAATAAAATACTGGCAAACCGAATTCAAGAATACATCAGAGTAATCATCCACCATGACCAAGTAGGCTTCATACCTGATATGCAGGGATGGTTTAACATGCGAAAATCTATCAATATGATCCACCATATAAACAAACAGAAAAAGAAAAACCATATGATTATCTCCCTGGATGCAGAAAAAGCCTTCAGGAAAATTCAACACCCTTTCATGATAAAGGTATTGGAGAGTTCAGGGATAACAGGAACATACCTAAACATAATAAGAGCAATATACAGCAAACCAACTGCCAACATCAAACTGAATGGAGAGAAACTTAAGCCAATTCCTCTAAAATCATGAACAAGACAAGGCTGTCTTCTCTCTCCATATCTCTTCAATATCGTACTAGAAGTTCTAGCTAATGCTATAAGACAACAAAAGGAGATCAAGGGGATCCAAATTGGAAAGGAAGAAGTCAAACTGTCTCCATTTGCAGTTGATATGATAGTTTACATAAATGACCCAATAAACTCTACCAGGGAACTCCTACAGCTGATAAACAGCTTCAGCAAACTAGCAGGATACAAGATAAACTCAAAAAAATCAGTAGCCCTACATTTTTCAGACGGCAAAGAGACAGAGAAAGAAATCAGAGAAATATCACCCTTTACAATAACCACAAGCAACATAAAATATCTTGGTATAATGCTTACCAAACAAGTAAAAGACCTATATAATAAGAACTTTGTGACTCTAAAGAAAGAAATTAAAGAAGATACCAGAAAATGGAAAGATCTCCCATGCTCTTGGTTAGGTAGGATAAACATAGTAAAAATGGCAATCTTACCAAAAGCAATCTACAGATTCAATGCAATCCACAATAAAATCCCACCACAATTGTTCACCGACCTTGAAAGGATAATAATCAACTTTATATGTAAAAAAAAAAGTCCCAGGATAGAAAAAATTACCCTATTCAATAAAAGAACTTCAGGAGGCATCACCATTCCTGACTTTAAGCTCTACTACAGAGCTATAGTTCTGAAAACAGCCTGGTATTGGCATAAAAATAGACAGGTAGACCAATGGAATCAAATTGAAAATCCTGATATTAACCCACACACCTATGAACACCTGATTTTCGACAAAACAGCTAAATCATACAATGGGGAGAGGACAGCATCTTCAACAAATGGTGCTGGCACAATTGGATGAGGGTGTGTAGAAGACTGCAGATAGACCCATGTCTGTCTCCATGCCCAAAACTCAAATCCAAATGGATCAAAGACCTCAACATCAATCCAGCCACATTGAACCTCTTAGAAGAGAAAGTAGGAGGTACTCTTGAACAAATTGGTATAGGAGACAGCTTCTTGAACATAGCTCCAGGGGCACAGACACCGAAAGAAACAATTATTAAATGGGACCTCTTCAAACTTAGATGCTTCTGTAAGGCAAAGGACACAGTGGACAAGACCAAACGGCAGCCCACAGACTGGGAAAAGATTTTCACCAATCCTATATCCGACAAAGGGCTGATCGCCAAAATACACAAAGAACTCAAGAAACTAGTCAACAAAACACTAAATAACCCTATTAAAAAATGGGGTACAGAACTGGAGAAAGAATTCTCAATAGAGGAAATCAAAAAGGCTGAAAGACACTTAAGAAAATGCTCCACATCCTTAGCTATCAGGGAAATGCCCATCCAAACAACTTTGAGATACCATCTTACCCCTGCCAGAATGACTAAAATTAGAAACACCAGTTGTAAGGAGTATGGTTTTTCCGCCTGCCGCCGCTGGTCTTGTCCCGCCGCCATGCCACCAGCCCCAAATACTACACAGAGACTCTGTATTCGATACAATACTGTTGGCCTGGTTACTTGTTTCTTATCGGCTAGCTCTGCCTTAATTATTAACCCATTTCTTTTGATCTATGTATTTTCACATGGCCTTCTCTTACGGGGAGGCAGCTGGCGTCCAGCTCTCTCCAGACTCTCCATCTTGACTCTCTTTCCTGCTTCCTATTTCCTCCTTGTCTCCTAGTCCCTCCTATCTTCCTTTCCTATTGGCCAACAGTGCTTTATTATTAACCAGTATGAGAAACATATACAGTATGACATCTCCCATCATCTCCTCTTTTCTGTTTAAATAAAAAAGGGGTTTAACCTTAACACAGCAAAATATATAACACAACGGTTATCCAATAAGAATCACAGTTAACAATATTTAGTCCATTAACATTTAGCAAGATTAAAGGAAACTATTCTATCATCTATCCTATATTTGTGAATCTAAAGTCCTATATGTATCTTATCTTTAAACCTAACTAAGGAAAACTATAACCATAACTATTTGTCTTTAACTCCATCAAAGACCACAGAAGGATAGTATATAAACTCTAGAAATGACAGAAACAACTCACTGCCTGGTCACCTGAAGTTCTTTTGTAATCTTTTATCTTTAGCCCATAGGCCATAGTGTGTCTAGCTGACTCTTTAGCAACGCAGGAAACTTTAAACTGTCTTTTTGTATTGGCAGTTTGACAGTCACTTTTTTCTGTGTCCTGTATACTGTCTCGCAGACTCTTCCATGAAGCAGGAACTCTGTAGCAATGTCCATCTTGAATCAGCAGCCTTTTCTGTGAGTCCTGCATGTCCAGTTTATACAGCACAAAGTCAAACATTCCAGACGAGCAGTATATTTGTCCAAATGGCTAGTCTTGTCATATTGGAAGTAAACTCCATCACGAGTTTTTTTAATGTCCATCTTCATCTTTCTTTTTGATGTAGGTGGTGTTACCAGGAGCATTTATGTCTCATTGTCGAGAAAAACCCTAAACCATTTTAAATGCCATATTTTGTAGGTCTTTGAAAGATTTGAAGAATTTTTATCTATCTTAAATACATTTTTATATATCTAGAAAACCTAACTCACCTAGCTATAAGTTTTTAGTATTATAGGTAACTATCTAAAATATGTACTAAATTATACATTATATTTCTAAATGAGCTATACAAACAAGAGGAGAAATATACATATGACAAAATTGACCTTAAATTGTATTAATAAATGAAAATCCATTCCAAAACAAAGTATTTATATCTATACCATAATTTTCTTTTTACTTTTAAAAAGAACTGGCTGTGATCATTAACCATTTATAACCAAGTCCATTTAAATGAAAACAAACATTTATAAACAATATTTGGGAATTTGGACGTCGTTTTTTTCAAACTACTTCCTGCTGATAGGGGGCGCTGTCATGGGAATCTTGACTGTAGTCTGTAAGGCTGCTTTGTCCAAGCTGTTTTGAATGTTGGATCGCCAGGAACTTTGTTTCAGGGGGCCTGGCTTGATCAAACCACATTAGTCTGGAAGGAATCCACAGCTTTTTATTTTCTGTGGAAACAAAAATAGAAATCCTTTTCCCCAGTAACTTGTCCTTGAACTTAAATTTTTGAGTCAAAGCATTTTTAAAATATATAAATTGAATTAATCCAGCAGCATTTCCTTTATCAGTTGTTGTTATTTTCTCAGCAGTCAAACAAAGTAGAGACAACACAATAGTATACAGTAACCAGATTCTCTCTGAGCTTTTTATCTTTATGTGGCTTTATTATTACTCTGTTTCTTTTACTTTTTATTTTTTGAGACAGGGTTTCTCTGTGTAACTCTTATCTGTCCTGGAATTCACTCTGCATACCAGGTTTACTTTGAAATCACAGAGATCTGCTTGCCTCTGTCTCCCGGGTGCTGGGATTAAAGGCGTGTGCTACAACACCCAGTTCCTCTTTGTCTCTTTAAAACCATCTTTTTTTATGTCTACGTATATTTTAAAACACATTGTAAACCTTTAGAGATTTTTCTTAATATGAATCTGTCTTCATTGTAAATCTTTATCTTCGTCTGGCCACAAGTCTTTTATCTGATAAACAACAACATTGTTAAAGGAATCTTCCCTTAAGGAGCCAAGCGAATATCTGTTTGTCTTTAGCAAAGCAGAGTTTAACTGAGAAAAATGTTGTTACCAAGAAACCTTGTTTGTCTTTGTTTTTTTGTTTGTAAAACCTCTTTTTTAAGCTTTTGTTAAATTTTAAGTGGAAGTTTTTACTAGCCCCACGTTGGGCGCCATTTGTAAGGAGTATGGTTTTTCCACCTGCCGCCGCTGGTCTTGTCCCGCCGCCATGCCACCAGCCCCAAATACTACACAGAGACTCTGTATTCGATACAATACTGTTGGCCTGGTTACTTGTTTCTTATCGGCTAGCTCTGCCTTAATTATTAACCCATTTCTTTTGATCTATGTATTTTCACATGGCCTTCTCTTACCGGGGAGGCAGCTGGCGTCCAGCTCTCTCCAGACTCTCCATCTTGACTCTCTTTCCTGCTTCCTATTTCCTCCTTGTCTCCTAGTCCCTCCTATCTTCCTTTCCTATTGGCCAACAGTGCTTTATTATTAACCAGTATGAAAAACATATACAGTATGACATCTCCCATCAACCAGTGATGACTTATGTTGTAGAGGATGTGGAGAAAGTGGAACACTCCTCCACTGCTGGTGGGAGTGCAAACTCATACAGCCATTTTGGAGATCAGTATGGTGGTTCCTCAGGAAAATGGGAATTAGTTTACCACAGGACCCGGCAATCCCCCTCTTAGGCATATACCCAAAGGATTCACATCCATGCAACAAAGACATCTGTTCAACTATGTTCATAGCAGCACTATTTGTAATAGCAAGAACCTGGAAGCAGCCTAGATGCCCCTCAATTGAAGAATGGTTAATGAAGATGTGGCACATCTACACAATGGAATACTACTCTGCAGAAAAAAAATAATGGTATCTTGAAATTCGCAGGCAAGTGGATAGCACTTGAAGAAACCATCCTGAATGAGGTAACCCAGTCACAAAAAGAGGAACACAGTATGTACTCACTCATATATGGATTTTAGACCTAGATCAAATGATCACCAGCCTATAATTCACATCACCAGACAAACTATGATACAAGGTTTATTCCAAGAGATTCATATAAAGTCTCTCACAGAACTTGGAAGGGACAAGTCCCCCAGAGCTCAGGTGATGTGGGGGGGGCAGTGAATGGAGAGAGAAGTAGGAGAAAATGAGGGGGAGGAAAGGAAAACATGTGGGACCAGGAAGATTGAGCCTGGTTAGGAATAGAAGATAGGAAAGAGAGAGAGAGACAGAGACAGAGAGAGAGAACATAAAAGAGGGAGCCAAAATTGGTTTGAAGATAAAATTGAACACAAAGAAAGGTCTAGAGAACTACAAGACTGCTCCCAACTAACAATCTCAGCTCCCGTGGAAAGGCTATCATAAATGCCCTTCCCGGAGAGTGAGATCAACAACTAACTTCTCCATGGAGCCCTCAACTAATGCCTGTTGAAAACAGGATCAAACACCCATACATAAACACTGAGTCGAACTAGAACCCAGATGCAGATGGAGAGGACAAGACCATGCGGAAGAAACACATAGAGACAGCTTACCTGTACAAGGAGGAGCTAAGGGCCACTAGACTGATAGCTGGGAAGCCAGCATGGGACTGACTCAGGCCCCCCTGAATATGGGTCTCAGCCAGAAGGACTGAGCAGTCTAAGAGGCCTCAGACAGTGGAGCCAGGATGTATCTCTGGTGCACAAAAGGACTTTGCGAACATATTCCCCCATGGAGGGATAACTGCCTTAATCTAGAGTCAGGAGAGAAGCCCTAGTCCCTACTTCACATGACCTGTCAGATCTACATGACCCCAACTGGATGGCATTCCCCTACATATGGAATTGGGGTGGGGGAATGGGAGGGGAGGGTGTTTAAGTGCGTGTGAGAGGGCAGAGAGGGTAAAAGGGAGGGAGGGAGGGATGGATGGATGGAGGGAGGGAGGAAGAGGGAACTGGGATCGGCATGTAAAATAATAAATTAAATAAAAAAAAAATGCTTTGACTCCAAAATTTAAGTTGAAGGACAAGTTACTGGGGAAAAGGATTTCTATTTTTGTTTCCACAGAAAATGAAAAGATGTGGATTTGTGGATTCCTTCCAGAGTAATGTGATTTGATCACACCAGACTGCCTGAAATAGAGTACAAGGTGATCTTACATTCAAAACAGCTGGACAAAGCAGCCTTACAGACTATAGCCAGGATTTCTGAATCTTCTTTGAATCCCCCATGACAGCGCCCCTTACCAGCAGGAAGTAGTTTGGAAAGAATGATGCCCAAATTCCCAAATATTGTGTATAAATGTTTGTTTTCATTTAATTGGACTTTGCTATATAAAATTAAATAAAATAATAATAATAATATAAATAAATAGATAAATAAAAATAATATCAAAACAAAAAAGAAAATAATGGAATTATAATTTAATTTAAATGTATAGAAAAAAAACATCATGAAGAAACATATATAAAAGGATATAAAAGGTAAGAATTCATGCAACTGACCATGTACAAAAGACCAGCTCCCAAGAACTCATCATTTTAATTCAGAAAAGTTAAATGTATACCAACACGCTAAAAATAAAACAAAGCCAGTCAACAAATAAGAAAGACATAAGGGGAAATACTAAAACGCAAAACCTGCATACACTTTAGAATTTTACATTTTAAACAAACTAAACAGAAAGAATGATTTTCAGGTTCTAAAATTATAATAAATCACATATTGACTAGGCATGAGCTAAATTTATGACTAACAACTAAATGCAACATGGAATAGCAAGTCGTTTATATTAAAATAAGAATTAAAATGGTCCCTTGATTTCTTCCTTAACTGTATGAGGCAGGAAAGGTTCTTTGTGGCAGGAATTTTCACTGAGAGTGAGGCTCAATTTGTGCCAGATTCCTTGAAGCTGCTGTGGCTGGTGCAAAAGTGTGCAGGTCCTCACAACTGTTGTGGTGAGTGAAACATTCTGGGGCCACTGCAGAGACCCTACAGCCATGACTGACTGGAGGTGGGGGAGGAGAGAAAAAAAGAATTAAAGTGATCAATAGTGATGTTTTTCTTTCAAATTTTGTTAGCCAAAGTATTATTGTAAAGGATATCTTCTGGGAATACTAGTAAAGCTAGGAACTAGGAAATTGGGGAGATAAGTTTCTCCAAATGAAGATTTTTTTAATTGTTTTTTAAATCCTTAAATAAAATCAGAATAAATATTATTTAGTTCCTTTTTCATTGCTGCAACCAAATATCTGACAAGAAGGAATTTAAGTTACAGAGGTGTGTTTTAAATGATAGTTCAGTGTGTATGGGTAGAGGGGGTTAGATTCCACCATGCAGAGAAGGTGTGGTGGCAAAAGCAGATAGTGAGCTGGTTGCATTACATCCACAGGCAGGAAACAGATAATGAACAAGAAGTAGGGCCAAGCAGTACACCCTTAAAGCCTGTTCCTGGTGATTCACTTCCTCAAGTGAAATTTGACCTTCAAGTATTATCAACAGCTACGACCTAAATGCTCAAACAACATGTGCTTGTACATTTGTTTCATGTTCAAAGCATACCAGATAGCCAAAAGATGTACAAACTATAAAGCAGGAACAAACACAGACACATAAACAGGGCAACATGATTCCTACAAAATATCATAACCCTTACAGAATTCAAAGATCCCAACATAGATAACAATTTTGGATGAAGATTCCAAAATCATGCTCCTAGGAATGATCAGTGACTTCAGATAACATACAAGCAAGAAGATCAATTCAATTCACAAACTAGAAAGAAAAGTCAACAACACAAATCAGGGGGATGAGCAAAATGGGCAGTAAAACTAGCCACATACATGAAAAAGTAAACACCATTAAAAAACATTAGAGCCAGGAAATTATGAATTCGAAAACAGAATATGTAAAGGTTCAGGCATTATGCTGACCAGCCCCTGTCACCTGTCATAATGCGCTCAGGCAGTAACCTGGTCAACCCAGGTGCAAAGCACTCCTTTTAAATGAAAGTCCGCCACCCACTTGCCCTCTTTCTGCTCTCTCTTTTCCTCTTCCCCTAGGGCAGCCAGGATTTTTCATGTCTCCCTCTTCTGTTCTGTCCTCTGTCTCTTAGTCTCTTTACCTCTTTTCTTGTTCCTCCCCAAACCCTGCCCTTGCCCTCTCTAATAAAACTCCTCACTAAGCTCTGTCTGCCTGGCATGTTTGGTCCCTGCCCTGGTCACCCTTGCTTGCCATGGAATCCACCAAGTTTCCCTTTGCACTTTATCCTAACAGAATATATATGCTGAAAGAAAAAAAGCTCAAAAAATAAAAGAAAAACACAATGCAAACCTTAGCAATAGATTCAAACCAAGAACGCCAGAGATGGAAGACAAGGAAGAGAATTTATAGTACTCAAAATTCATATGGCTAAATATGATACCAACATCAAAGAAATCTGGTATGTGATCATTACCAAGAATCCATGAAACAGAAGTATGAACTGAGAGGAGGAGGTATTGTGGGGGCCAGAGAGGTTAAGGACACTAGGATAGCACAACCCCTGGAATCAACTTAACAGGGCTCATGGGAGCTTACAGAGATTGAAGTGGCAATCAAGGAGCCTGCATGGTCTTTGCTAGGTCCTCTGCATATATGGCATGTTTGTTGGCTTAGTGTTTTGTGGGACTCCTGACAGTGTGAGTGGGTATGTCTCTGACTGTTTGCCTGTTTTTAGGACGCTTTTCCTCCCACTGGATCACCTCACCCAACCTTTATGGAAAGGTTTGTGCCTCATCTTATTTTATCTTGTTGGACCATGTTTGGTTGGTGTCCCTAGGAGACCTGCTCTTTTCTGAGGAGAGAAGGAGGTTGTACCTGAGGAAAAGAGGAGTTTGGTAAAACTGAGAGCAGTAGATGGAGGGGAAGCTGTGATCAGGTTGTATTTTATACGAAGAATTTTTTTCATAAAAAGTAATTACATATATCAGTAGTTATCAACCTGTGAGTTATGACCCCTTTGGAAAACCTCTATTTCCAAAAATATTTACATTATGAGTCATAACAAGTAGCAAAATTACAGTCATGAAGTAGTAATGAAAATAATTTTATGATTGGTAGTAACAATAACATGAGGAACTGAATTAAGGGGTCAAAGCATTAGGAAAGTTGAGAACAACTGCCACAGAGAATCTGTTACATGAAATCACAAATGTAAGAGACATTTAGAACTTCAACAAAGCATGACTAGAGAATTCCACCATGACATATTACAATCAGACACTGAAATATAAGGCCAAACTATTAAAAGCTATAAGAGGACAATAGCAACTCATTTATAAAGGAAATCACACCAGAAAAATATCAGATCTCACATCTTAACCTACAAATACAAGAAAACAAGGAATATTATATTTCAAACACTGAAGTTAAATATGAGCCAGGCCAGAATATTATATTTATGAAAACTCTCTTTTTAAATGATGTAAAAAAAATTGTCCAGGTAAGATGGCCAACTAGAGGTTGTCTCAGAATGAGTTAGTAAAGGAGAAAGTCAAAAAAAATAAAATAAGAATGTAGGAAGTCCATGCCTGATACTGCCTGAAGGGCTAGGAACCAAAGGTTAGAAAGCCCAGAGACCCCGGATATAAATAAACATAACTGGGAAAAAAAAGGTATCGATACTCTGCTATACTTGTAGACAGGAGTCTAGCATAATCACCAGAGAAGTTTCATCCAGCAACTGATGGGAGAAGATGCAGAGATCCCAAAGACAAACGTTAGACATAACTTGGAGAATACTGCAGAATAGGTCAAGGAAGGATTATAGGAACCAGAGACCAGAGGAGTCAAGGACACCAAAAGAAATCCCACAAAATCAACTAACCAAGGTATGTGGGGCTTACAGAGTCTGATATGACAATCAGAGAGCCTGTGTCTGTCTGACCTAGGTCCTCTGCATATATGTTATGGCTGTTCTCTTACGGTTACATTCAGTCGGAGTAGGGACTGCCTCTGACTCTTTTGTCCACTTTTTGGACCCTTTTACTTCTACTAGGTTGCCTCATCTAGGCTTAAAATGAGATGTGCCTGATATTACTATAACTTGATAGGCCATGTGTGCTTGATATCCCAGAGACTCCTGCCTTTTACTGTAGGGAGCAGAGAAGGAGTAAATATGGGAGGAGATCAGAATATAATATATGAGAGAAAAATAAATATAAAAAGAAAAAGAAAGAACATTGAAAAAATGAAAAGAATACAAAATATACAACATGTATAAAATAAATATGAACATAACCAAAATTTCCAAGAAATCTGAGATATACTCATAAAATTAAACCTAAGAATTTATGAGATATAGGACTAGATAAGTCCCATGGAACCAAGAGAAAAATGAGTTATTATTTTGCTAAATGAACATAGCAATAAAATTATTTCCAATCACAAACTATTATACCTATAGATCAGTGTATCAATCAACCCTTATCAGAGAAGCTTTTTCTTGCAATAGATGGGTAGTGAAAACAGAAACCCACAATTGAACAACATGAAGAGAGTGAGAGATTTGGAGTGGTCTGCCTTAAATATGAGACCTTTATCACACCCCTCTCCTCAATGTTTAGAAATCTATACAAAAGATGAAACAACAATTTTCTAAGAGCCCAAGGTAGTGAATGAATCCAAGAAAATAGACACACATGGCTGATGCATGTATGGACTCAATGTGTCAACAAAAGCATGTAGAAGACTTACACTCATTTAAGCCAGACAAAATCCTAGCGTGAAGGAGGAGAAGTGGGCACAAAATCCTACCCCAGCAAAGAAACAATTTCAATTGATAGATGCTAAGCAAGAGAGAATTTGTTTTGTTTTGTTTTGTTTTTTCCAATAGAGAGAAACTGGGTACATCAACCACACTCCAAGGCAAACCTCATGCTCAGAAGTAGTTGATAAACTAAAATATGACTTGGAAGTTTTTGTTGGTGGTGGTGGTACTGTGTGTGAGTGTGTGTGTGTGTGTGTGTGTGTGTGTGTGTGTGTGTGTGTGCATGTTTGGGCTTTCTTTTTGTTGCTATTGTTTTAGTTTCGTTTTTTTATTTTGACTTAAAGAAATAACATGAAGTTTGGATACAAGGAAGTAGAAGATTTGGGAGGAGCTGTGGAAAGGGAAACAATATGCTCAAAATATAGTATATGAAATTCATAAAGAATAAATAAAATTATTTAGAAATATATACTTTATTTGGAGATGCTCACAATAAAGTAAAAATTAAGTTCAAATTGTATGAAAAAATGGGTAAAGAAGAAGTGCTATACTTGAAAGTAAATAATGGTCAACCAAGATTGCAATTCTTATCAAAATTATATATTCAAGTGTTGAGTAGATGAAAATATAATATTTCAAGACATAGAAATTTAAACAATTCATGAAAATCAAAAATTTTTATATACAGATTGTTACACAAAAGAAAGCTGGCATAGTGATTCTCATATTTGATAAAGTAGATATTAGATATCAAGCCAAAACCACCACAGTCAGATTAAACATAATTCATCGACAGGAAATATTATTTTAAATATTTAGGCACCAAAGCTTTGGAAACCTCCTAATTTTCATAAAACAATCACTAACATGTACAAAGGCAAAACATGTCAGGACACAATAATAATAGGATACATCAGTACCTTAATTTCATATACAGGTAGAGTCTCCAAATCACAAATCAACAACAACAAAACCTCAGAGCTAATTTATGAAATTGGTCACTTGATCCCATCAAGTATCTATAGAACAGTCTATCCAACAGATACAGAAAATACACATTCTTCTTAGAATATGGGACACCATTTTTAAACTGGTCATATTATAGGTGACAGAGCAAACCTTAATAAATATAGAAAAAAAATCACAACTTTACATATCCTCTAAGGCCACAGTAGAATAACATAAGAAATAAACAGCAAGACAAAAAGAAAAAAATTGAGAGGTCCCAAAAAATAAGTAATACACCCCAAAGCTGTAGAAAGGGGTCAGAAAGATGGCTATGTGAGTAGAGGTGCTTGATACATGGGCCTGGCAACCTGAGTTTGAAACCTAAAATCCATTATCAAAAGAAAAAACAATGACTTGCAAAAGTTAATAGTTGTGCTCTGACTTCATTATGCAAATATAAAGAGTGTGTACCAGTACACACATACACACACAAACACCAGAAACATGCATATGCAGACCAACAATACATATTTTGAAAATCTCTAGAAAAGCAAGAACTCAGCCCCAAATTCAGGCAATGACAGGAAATTAAAAAAAAAGGTTAGGACAAATAATAAATGCAAAAATGTCATCCAATTAACCAAAGTTGGTTCTTTCAAAAGATAAACAAGATAGAACAACCTCTAGCAAAACTTACCCAAAGGAACAGACAGGAAGTCAAATAAATAAAATTGCAGATGAAAAGGAGTTGCAACAACAAACTCCAATGGAATCCAGCAATCAACAGAAAATATTTTAATACTTATCAGACATCTTCAACTCCAGTTTTAGGGTATTTGACACCCTCTTCTGTCTTCATGGGCACCAGGAGTGTATGTTGTGCACATCGATGCATGCAGGCAAGTACTCATATATATAATCTTTTTGTTGTTGTTCTTTTACAAACTACAGTCCAAACTCCCTAATGAGCAAAAGTTCCAAATGACATACATGCAAATAGAATTCAAGAACACATTAACAAATCTCCCACACAAGACCAAGCCCTTCAAATTCCAGTGTAGTGGAGTATTGCAAGGACCCACCCCTAACTGAGGAGCTACTGGCAGTTGATAGCTACATGTTAGGGGGCAGAAAATCATTCTTTTGGGGGAGATTTGGACAATGATAGATTCCTTGTGCTAGGGTAGATGATCCCAAAGATATACACATATAGGCAGTACTAATTTGACTTCATCAGTTCTAAAAAAGAATGGAAAGTCAAAGGTGAGGAGAAAATAAGCAGGCCAAGAAGGGGAGTGAATTTGGGAAGGAAACTTGTTGGGAAAGTTGGAAGAAGTAAATGGGGTTAAGAGGTTATCATATGCATATATGAAATTCTCAGAGTAAGTTATTTTAAAATAAATAAATAAATAAGAATGTCATAAATCATGGCCAAGTTTGCTTCATATTAGGGATTCGGGCTTGGCTCGGCACATGTAAATCAATAAATGTACCGCCATATTAATGAACTTAAAAGCAGAAATCACATAGACATCTAGATCGATGCAGACATGTCATCTGACAAAATTTAGCATGACTTCATAATAGACATTGCAAAAATTTTGGGGCTAAATGGGACATACCTTCATCTAAATCTTAGCTATGCCACAAACCTATTGTCAACTTTATATGAACAGGAAAAACGAGACCATTTCCTCTAAAATATGTCATGAGACAAGAGTGTTCATTCATTCAATTCTTGTAATTACAGTACCTGAAGTCTTTCTTGGGGTAATAAGACAAAAGAAAAGTTATAAAGGGAAATAGAACCTGAAATGAGGACTTTCTGGGTAACAATGTCAAAGAATCATTACAGCTTCTTGCTGACTTCATGCGGCCCACCTGGTAAACTTGTCCTGACTGAATATGCTTCAGCTGCTGTAGCTGGAGGGCCCCCTTAAATGGTGATTAAAGCTGCTAATGGTAAAGTATTAGCAACTGAGAAAAAACAGAAATCAATCTTGTATGATGAAAGGAGTTTACACAAAAAGGAATTGATTACCGATTACCAAGCTTATCAGTTTGGTATATAGTGACATTGGCCCAGATTACAGAATCCTGTGCAGAGCTCAGAAACTTGCTCAGCAATACTATCTTGTTTACCAATAACCCATTCCCACAGGTCAGCTGGTACAGAGCAGCCTCTGTCATGCAAGAGTATACCCAGTCAGGTGTTGTTGCCCTGTTTTGGTGTTTCTTTACTTATTTGTGGGTGGAATGAGGGACAACTATATTTATTTCAGTCAGAACCACCTGGAGTTTCCTTTGCCTGGAAGGCCACAGTAATGGGGAAGAACTATGTGAACAGGAGAGCTTTCCTTGAGAAGAGATATAGCAAAGACCTAGAAGTAGAAGATGCCATCCACAAAGCCATCTTAATCCTAAAAGAAAACTTGGAAGGGCAAATGACAGAAGATAGCATAGAAACTGAGATCTGCAATGAAGCTGTGAAGCTGGCTTTTAGGAGATTCACCCCAACTGAAGTGATGGATTAATTGGCTGCCATAGATTAATAAAGATGTATGTGGACAATGAAGATTTCACACAACCTATCTACTGATATGTGTTTAAAGTATGCTTTGTGCAGACTTATTTCTATATGATTTAATGAATTAACATTTTAAAAATAATAATCATAATGAACTATTGAAACCAAAAAAAGCTGAAATGAAGTTAAACTATTCCTAGTTGTAGATTGTTACAAGCATGTTTTTCCACCTGCCTGCCTGGTCCCATAGCCGCACCAGCCACAAATAACACAGTGATGCTGTATTAAATATAAAGCTGTTGACCTATTACTAGTGTTTTTATTGGCTAGCTCTGTCTTAAATATTAACCCATTTCTAATAATCTAAATGTTTCCACATGGTCTTGGCTTACAGGATATAGGGTCCGGAGTTCTGCTCTCTCCGTCCTCCATGTTGAATCTCCTCCTACCTCTCCCAGAATCCTCCTTCTCTCCTAGTCCTGCCTATCTCACTTTCCTATTTGCCAAGTGTTTTATTCATTAACCAATACAAGAAACATATTTACAAAATGACATCTCTCGTCAGTAGATTACACTAGTTTTTATTTTATTTGATGTGTTTGGATCTTTTGCATCCACACACATACATACATACATACATGTATGCACCGGTTACATACCTGGTGACCATGGACTCCAGAAGAGGGTGTTAACCCTCCTAAAACTGTGGGTGTGCGAGCATGTGAGTGCTGGGAAGTGAACCCAGATCCTCTGGAAGGGAAGTTAGTGTTTTTATCTGCTAATTTATTTCTCCAAACGCCTAGATGACATGATTTTGTAATTAAGAAGCCATGAAGTGCACCAAAAATCTCCTAGATCTGATAAACACTTTCAGTAAATGATACAACGTCAACGTACAAAATCTGTAGCTCTTATTTAAATCAACAGTGAAGTTTATTATAAAGAAATCGGGGAAAGTATACCATTCACAATACCTCAGCTTCCAAGAAGGGCAGGAACCCTGCTTCCAGGGCACATCCCACCCAGAAGCAGAACAAGAGAGATATCTCCAAGGTGTCCCTACCCAAAATTGCTTCCCTTGAGCCAAAGGCAATGCAGTAGAACTCGAAGCTGAAGTTGAAGGTGGGAAGGAGGTGAGTCACAAAGTCTGGGTACATTTTCCTGATGTGCCAATATCAGTTGGCGACAAAAGTTTTTTTACTCTTTTGTTTGACAATTCTCTACATACCTATCATGTGGCTATATTGATTTATTGATAAGCTCACAAAACTATTGTAATTAGTTACTGCCAACTTCATATCCTGTGAAGTAATGTACCATCATTAGAAATTTATCCTCACTCTTTTTATAAACTTTTTTGAGAATATAATTAATTACATCATTTTCCCTTCCCTTTCTTTTCTTCAAACCTTCCCATCAAATTCCCAGCACAAGTCTTCACCTTGAATAAACAATACTCAGCTTCATATGGAAAACACCCCAGGATAACCAAAACAATCCTGTACAATAAAGGCATTTCTGGAAGCATCACCATCCCTGACTTCAAGCTCTATTATAGAGCTATAGCAATGAAAACAGCTTGGTATTGGCACAAAACAGACAGGTGGATCAATGGAATCAAATCAAAGACCCTGATATTAATTCACATACCTATGAACACCAGATTTTTGACAAAGAATCTAAAATTATGCAATGGAAAAAGAAAGCATCTTCAACAAATGTTGCTGGCATAACTGGATGCTGACAGGTAGAAGGTTGCATATAGATCCTTATCTGTACCCACGCACATAACTAAAGTTGAAACTGGGTCAAGGACGTTAACATAAATCCAGCCACCGAACATTACAGAAGAGAATGTGGGAAGTAGCTTTGAATGCTTTGGCATAGGAGACCACTTACTGAATATAATACCAGTAGCACAGACACTGACATTGACAATAAATTGGACCTTCTGAAACTTAGAGGCTTCTGTAAGGCAAAGGACACAGTTAATAAGAGGTTATGGCAGCCTAGACAATGGAAAAATATCTTCACCAACCCCACATCTGACAGAGGGCTGATCTCCAAAATATACAAAGAACTCCAAACATCAAAATACAAAATAATCCAACTAAAATGAGGTACAGAGCTAAACAGAGAATTCCCAATGGAGGAATTTCAAATGACCAAAAGGCACTTAAGGAATTGCTCAACATCCTTAGACATCAAGGAAATAAAAATAAAAACAACTCTGAGATACCATCTTATACCTGTCAAAATGGCTAACGCCAAAAACACTAATAAAAGCTTATGCTGCCGAGGATTTGGAGAAAGAGGAACACTCCTCTATTGCTGATGGGAGTGAAAACATGTACAGCCATGTTAGAAGTCAGTATAGGGGTTTCTCAGAAAATTGGGAATCAGTCTATATCAAGACCCAGCAATACTATTTTGGGCATAACCCCAAAGGATGATCAATCATACCATAAGGGCATTTTCTCAATTATGTTCATAGCAGCATTAGTTGTAATAGCTAGAACCTGGAAACAACCTAAATGCTCATCAATGGAACAATGGGTAAAGAAAATGTAGTACATTTACATAATTAAGTACTACTCAGCTGTAAAAAACAATAACATCTTGAAATTTGCAGAGAAATTATTGGAACAAGAAGAAAACATTCTGAGTAAGGTAATACAGACACAGAAAGACTCACTCATAAGTGGATATTAAACATTAAGCAAAGTATAACCAGTCTGTAGCCCACAGCCCCCAGAGTAGCAAGGAAACAAGGAGGACCCTAAGAGAGACATACATTCCATGGAATCCCCCTGGAAGGAGAAATAGACAGGATCTCCTGAGTAAATTGGGAGTGTGGAGGAAAGGGAAGGGGAGGCTTATAGGTGAGTGGGAAGTTGAGAAGGTGGGTGGGGAGAAAAATACGGGCCTCAGGAAGGTCAAGTCAGGGGAAGGACAGAGAGGGGGAGATACCTTGATATAGGTTATCAAGAAACCTGGCACTAGGGAAATTCCCAAGAATCCACAAGGATGACCTCAACTAAAAATCTAAGCAATAGAGGAGAGGGTACCTTAACTGCCCTTCCCCTGTAATCAGATTGATGACTACCTTAATTGCCATCATAGAGCCTTCATCCAGTAACTGATATAAGAAGATCAGAGATCCACAGCTAAGCACTAGGCAAAACTCCTGGAGTCCAGTCATAGAGAGGGAAAGGTAATAATATGAACAAAGGAGTCAAGACCATGATGGGGAAACACACAGAAACAGCTGACCCAAACAAGTGGGAGCTTACTGATTCAGGGCTGACAGCTGGGGAACCTGCATAAGACCCAACTAGACCCTCTGAATGTGGGTGATAGTTGGGTGGCCTGGGCAGCTTGTGGGGCCACTAGCAGTAGAACCAGTATTTATCCCTAGTGTATGAGTTGGCTTTTTGGAGACAATTCCCTATGGAGAGATACCTTGCTCAGGCTAGGAGGGAGGGCCTTCATCCTGCCTCAAATGATGTGACAGATTATGATGATCCCCTATGGGAGGCCTCACCCTCTCTGAGGAGTGGCTGCAAGGGTGGGGTCAGGAGAAGGTTGGGGGAGTGGGAAGATGGGAGAGAATACAAACTGGGATTGGCATGTAAAATAAGATTGTTTTGAAAATAAAATAAAGTCCACCAAGGCAGGGAAGCATAGCAGCAAAAGAAGTAGGCATAATGATAAACAGCAGACATGACAGCATATGCAGAAGACTAAGAGGGCACAACTTCAATTGCAAACATAAATGAGAGCGAGTGACCTGGCAATGGGATGAAGCTACAAATTCCCAATGCTACCCTACTTCTAATAAAATACTTTTCCAACAAGGATACAACTTCCAAAGGTTCTATACCCTCCCCAAAATAGTGCTACCAAGTGTTCAAATACATGAGCCTATGAGGGCAGTGCTTTGCAGTGAAATCACTACAGGTAATAATCATAAATAAATGCTTATTTAAGGGGGAAAACAGGCTGCCAAGAGATATTTGAAAAATAGTCAACATTAACTATCATTGCATAGATGCAAATAAAAGTCAGTGAGTTATCATCTCAACCCAATAAAGAAAAGTGATTGTTACTAAAATAACTAAAGATAGCAAGTTCTGGTTAGAGTACAAAAAAAAAAAAAAAAAAAAAGGAAACTGTGGCACAATAGTAATAGGAATGCAATTTTGTACAGAAATGCTGGAAAGTAGTATGAAAAATCCTACAAAATACTTAAAGATTAATATGGTACTACTTTATGACCTACCAACCTCACTATTATATATATATATATATATGTGTGTGTGTGTGTGTGTGTGTGTGTGTGTGTGTGTGTGTGTATACATCCAAAAGAAAAAAAAATACTGATACACAGTAAAATTTCATTCACCTGTAAGAAGGATGAGATTGTCTCAATTGTTATGATTTTAGCCAAGAACCATTATGATCAGTGAAATGAACAAATACTACATGATTTCATTATAATTTGGGATCCAAAAATGTTCATCTCATGAAAGTTAAGATTATAATTCCAGTTACTCTAGAAAGGAGCTAAAAATGGAGAAAAGTTGATAATGAGTGTGCTTAGTTATTGGTGGATAATAATAAAACTTTTGTGGACTAATTATATAGTAGATTGACTATAGATTATAATGTTTTGAATATTTCTGAGATTAAGTAGAATGTTTTCTATATGTTTTCACCATGGCAAAGATAAATATTTGAGAAAATGAGTTGGTTTTAATTTGAGTAATATGCAATATACAAATTGCCAAGGTAACATATGTAATTCTTGTGCTTTTACCTAGCAATGCAGAATGATTTTCATTTAAAATTTAAAACACAAAAATGCTAATAAAAAACAGAAATGGAAGATAATATCAAAAAATGAATATTTTAAATAAAAATGAAAGTCAATGGGTTATGAAATTCTATGGTGGAAAACTACTATATTCTTTAAAAATATATTATTTATTGTTTATTTATATTGTATGTGTTTATTTGCATTATTTTTCTACGATATACATTGAAAAAACTATGGAGCACAGAAGATGGTGTTAAATTCCCTGGAACTAGGGTTACACATATTTGTGAGATACCATGTAGGTTCTGGGAACTGAACATGAGTCCTATGCAAGATCAGTACACATTCTAAACCAATTAAGCCATTCCTCCAAACCCTACTTGTGCCATTTTAGAAAATACATTGCGATCAGTAGATAATTAATATTTGCCTAAAATTACATATGAAAAGAAAATATATTAATTCCTATAATCTTATTTGATCATTTACTATAATAGAGCTTTTATCAAGGCATTTTGAAGAGGCAGATATTTTTAGCTTTCCTATGTTTTCATATGATAAATGAGTAGGTAATAAGCTTTATTCTTTTAGATTTCCAGGTAAAAAAATAAAGCATAAGGTACCATTTAAAGAGATCCCCTTCTTTTATAGGAGAATGGTGAATGCTTATCTTATACAAAATCATTTCAATCTCTTATTTAAAAAAAAGACAGGGAACATGAACCTTGAATGTGTAAAATCTAAATCTTTTTTTCTGCCTTACACAATGAACAGTAAATTCTTATTCAAGGTGTCTTTAATTAAGTAGATTTTAAAATCATGCAGTTCTCATACACTCAGTTTCAATTAATTCTTTTTTCTCTTTATGATCCAAATTCTAACAGTTCCATCTTGTGGTGAAAATCGGAATAGGTTCTGTTCAACTTGTGGTTTTATTTCTTTTATTCTCTTTTTGCTTATAAAATCCACAAGGAAAACAAAGTTAGGTTATTTTGTTTTTTCATAAATACCTGAATACAGGTTCCTTACTCCAAGAAATGCACAATTATCAGGGGCATAGGCAAGTTATTCAGTATAGTATAATACATATGAAAAGGGAGGTTTAATTAAGGAGTAGTTGTACATATGAAGCATCTAGTGTTTTTTTTTTTAACTCTAAGAAACATTAGAAATAATATGACACTATTTGATTTATCTTTTAGAACCAGGACTGGGAAGTTAGACCACAGTTACATGAAAAGAGAAGCCAAATGTTATAAATGGTTATTTTAAAAAAGAAGCCCTCAAAACTGCAAGTTTGAGAGGAGTCAAACTTGAGAGGTAAACAGAGAACATATATCCAATAATATTCCACTGAGGAGCAAGAGGTAGAGATGGGAGAAATGGAAGTGGCTTGGACACTTTCCAAGACTATAAGGAGCTGCTAAAATGGGGGTTGGAAGGAAGAACAGAGAGTTCCCGCTTTGACTGTATATGCTGTAAGTTCACCCTTTGAAGCACTACTTCGAAATAAAGACAAAATACTATTAGATAAAATGTAAGTCATTAACTTGTGTATTAAGGCCAAAAAGAGGAAGTGTCTTGTAAGTCAAGATATTAGTAATCAGTAGATAAAAATTTAGGACCTGCTGCTCTCTGGGCTCCAAATCAGGTAAATGTAAGCTTTAGTCACAAACAGGTTCCTGAGAGCTGAAAGTTCTTAGGTGTGTTTAGAGACTGGAACCAGGCTTAGCCACTAAAGCTAATATCAGACATATTCATCCTGCATTCAACTCGTGAGAAAGATAGAAAAACCCTGCTAGCAATCTTGCCTGAGGCAGATTCTTTGTAGGAGATTCAAGAACACATACCACAGAATCATGGGCAAAAACTGAGCAAGTCTCTATAAGACTAAGTGACTGAATCCAAAATAGGTTCATTATGGCTGTGCTAATTTTTTCCTGGTACTTAGGATTGAATCCATATTCTTGGACCTGTGTGGGGCAGCTGTTCTAGTGCATGCTCTTGTACTACAACTTCAACACAAGCATTAAGCAACAAATATAGAACCACTAGTATGTATGTATCAATGTGTATGCCCACAGTGATCTGCCTTCCAAATATTTAAAACAGTAATTTTTTTCTGTAACATTTTACTGTGTTGGGACCCCATTTAATACCCATGAACTAAAGCAGAAGCTCCTAGGAATTAATATGCCCTAGAATAGTTCTCAATGACTGAAAGAATTCGGTGATAGTACACTAGGTCCTGTGATCCTGCTATAAAGATAGAAAAAAGAAAGAGTAAAGAAAAGTGTTCAATTCAAAGGACAAAAAAATAGAAAATAATGAAACTTAAAAATAAGTTTATTTGACATATTTACATGAGTAAATTAATGAATAGGACTTATCATAATAAAGACAAAAGAAAATAGAAACAAAAAAGGACATGTTTCCAAGTTAGGTTTCTATTGCTATCATAAAACACTAAAAGAAACTCAAAAAAAGGAAAATGAAACTTGTGAAGGCATGAGGAGTATTTCAATTTACAGTTTGCAGTCCATTGTGAAGGAAATTCAGATCAAGAAATAAGCAGGAACCCAGAAGTAGGAACTGAAACAGACTATGGAGGAGTGGCGCTTACTAGCTTTCTCCCCATAGATTTCTATCCAGCTTTCTCATACCACTCAGGAACACCTGCCTGAGGATGGAACTGCACACAGTGATCTGGACCCTCTCACATCAGTCATCAAGAAAATGCACCCACAGACTTGCCTATGAGATAATCTAATGGGGGCATTTGCTCCAATGATGTCTCCTTTCCTCAGATGACAATAACTGTGTCAAGTTGACAACAAAATATAACCAGAGCAATATGTGTATTTATCTATTATAAATTTCATAAAGGAAATTTTTAACAACTAAAATTTAAATTAAAGATACAGTCAGAATAAAGTGAGGATGAGAAATATGGAAGACTTAGAAGACAGCACTAAGAAATTTGCTTGTAATGCACTGAGATAAAAAGACTTAGCATACATGAAAATATGGTTTAAATACTTTATAAGTATTTATTATATTTATTTATCAAATAATTAGTACAAATAAAATGAATTTTTTGTTTTTCTAATAAGTAAAATAAGAGTAAATATAATTAGGTACTCTGCTTCAAATAATAAAACTTGTACTTGAGAATATTGGGATTTGAATTTAGTCAGCTACATATTCTTAACTATGATGCTTTGTTAATAATCACTAACAAAATCAAATATTAAAAAGAGTAAATTGGCACTAACTTATGGCTTGCATTTATCAATTTGCATTCATCTTCCTGAAATTGATTAATATGAGTACTCAACTTTACAAAAGATACTTCATAGACATATGAACTATTTATTAAGTTTGCTCTTGTCCTTTCATCTCTCATCTGTCACCTACATTATTTTGTTCTTTTTGTACTTGCAATGGAGTATAAATCTCAGTCTACAGTCTCTAATTCCACTTAGTAGTTTTCTAACTGTGATTTCGTTAGGATATTGGACATCTAAGAATATCATGCCTACTTACTATATCCATTGTATATGCTTGGCTTTGCAACAAGATAGCTGGTGAACTCATTGATACATGAACTGATTCAAAAAGCTGCATAATTCATGTGTGTGTGTGTGTGTGTGTGTGTGTGTGTGTGTGTGTGTGTGTGTGTTAAACAAAACTTCTATAATCATTCTCATGCATCCATAAACCATGTAAACTTATGTTAACCCTTTATCTATAAACTTAATTATAATGAGCTTGCCATTCATTACTTATACCTCATCCTGAGGTTCTCAGTATGGACAGACCACCAACTGTGGTATTTCTATCCACAATGCAGACTGCATTGCTTGTGGACATGCTGTCTTGACAACACAATTCCTACTGGTCTAGTATGATGTCAATCCTGCTAAAAATAATAAATGGAACAAATATCTCCTTATTTTTCTGCAGTTATATTTTATTTATGATATAACAAATAAACCTTATCTGAAGATCAGAATGCAAATCTAGCCACACTAGTTATCAGTAGAGGTAAGGCAGTGGTGGCACACACCTTTAATCCCAGAACTCAGGAGACAGAAGCAGATGGATCTCTGTTAGTTCAAGGTCACCCTGAACTACACAAAATTGATCCAATCTAAAGGAGAAACAGAGCTCACACAAAGGTGATCCCAGCACTTAGAGTGACATGCCTTTAATCCCAGCACTAAGAAGGTGGAGACAGGAAGGCCTAAGGTTGGGCAGAGGGAGGAATATAAGGTAGGAAGAGAAAGGAGCTCTGGGCAATCTAAGCAATCTGAGCAGCAGCCCGAGGAGCAGTTTGTCTGAAGCACTCAGTCTGAAGCAGTCTGAGGATGCAGTGGCTGGCTGCTTTGCTTCTCTGATCTTTCAGACTACCTCTCCCTTAAAATATCTGACTCCAGTGTTTTGATTATTGAGACCTATTAGAATTCATACTACATTTTTCCATTGCATCATAAGCCTTTGCATTCACTGCAAGAGGAGATATTTAGTTTTGTCCTTGGGTTGAAGACTACTTCCTGATGTAGCCCACAACAAGATATACAGTGGAATATAAGATCATTTAAAAATCCATCCCTGGGATTTCAAATATAGCATGATGGCAGAATGTCTTCTCTCACCTTTGGAATCTAAATGTAAACAGAAAATAAGACATAAAATGAAAGAACTAGCAAGGAAGAGGAATGAGACAACCTGAGATGGTAGGGGATAAATTAAAGTGATAGTGTAACATGATCAAAGTGCATGTTATCCATGTATGAAAATCTCATAATGAAACCTATGATTTTGCTCAATAAATATGTTTCTTAAGTCACAAATCATTGAGGTTATATCTGAAACTTTCAGTTTAAATGATGTCTATTTTCATACATTTTATATTTTATTGTTGTCGTGACTATGCTACATATAAATGTAGAAGAGCAGGTAACTATGTGTATGATGACTTAGATTCATTCAGGTTTAATGGCCAGAGGTGCTAAGCTGGATCACATAAGAACACTTTATACTTATTTCTATCTAGCCATGTACTATAAGAATTAAAAATATCGATCATTATTTTGTAACCCACTGAGTTTAATTTAGGCTACATGATTATTGACAATCTCATGCTCATGTTCATGCAGGTCTTGTGAAGGTAACCATGGTTACTGTGATTTCATGATGGCAATGAGATGCCCATGAGACAGCATTTTATAGCTTTCCTCCTCATCATCTGGATCTTACAACTATCCCGCAATCTTCTTAAAATGAAGATATGAAAGGAGGGAAGCAACTTTTTGGGAAGAAGGGGTTCAGCTCAAGCAGAAGAGGGATACAATAGGATAATGATTGTATATGATCAAAGTATAATATTTCCATGTATAACACTGCCAATTAATAAACAGTATCTATAACTTTAAAATATAAGATATATTATATAATTATAAATACATTTTAATTTAAAAGAAAACTGTTTCTTGTATTTTATTCATATTTGTAGTTTTATTATAATATATAAAATGGTTATCTTGTGACCCATGAATATTATTGTACTTTAAATCTTATGTAAACATGATGAGTTTTGCTTCAAATCAAATGTAAAGAGATATTATTGAGACAATGCAAGGAAAATTAATATTAAAGCTTGGTTGATGAAAATAAGTACACATTGTTAATTTTAGGATGGAATAGATATAATAATGATACCATTAGCCTACTAACATTTTTGTGAATAAATATGTCTAAAGCTTGTTTTGAAGGCATTCCAGAAATAAAATTATGAGTAGGAAATAGAGCAGAATAAGTGTATTCACAGTTGCAAACAGTTGGTAAACCTGTATTAAACATAGGTAATTATTCGTTATAGTATCTATTTCTATATATTAAAAATAAACTTATAAAATTTAAATAAACCATTGGGTTTATGTACTTTTGGATAATAGAAAGTCTCCTTGTCTAGCACTTCAGACACCTAAGAAAGTATTATACTTAATGAAATATTGTAAAAATTAGTATTTATAAATATCTAATTTATGAAATTAGTATATTGCCTTTTTAATTCCAATTGGAGAAAACAGCTTACATTTCGTGTAAATTGACATTAAAAGAATACTAAATTTTATCAAATATTTGCATTTAAAATTTTCCTTCCAGTGGATTTTCAAAAATATTGAACGTACTCTCCATACATTTCTATATCAAAGATAATCTCTCATCCAAACTACTAACACAATTCTTTTTTTATTATTTTTATTTTACATATGGATCCCAGTTCCCTCTCCCTCCCTCCCTTCATCCCTCTCTCCCTCCCTCCCTTCATCCCTCTCTCCCTCCATCCCTTCCTAATTCCCTCTCTTCCACCCTCCCATGCTCCCCATCATCCTCCCTGCCCTTGCCCCACCCACTCCACATGCAGGATGAGGCCTTCTAGGAGGGGTCATCTAAATCTGTAAAGTCATTTGGAATAGGGACTAGGCCTTCCCTCCTGGCAATAAGTTAAAGGAGTAACCCTCTGTGGGGAAAGTGCTCCCAAAGTCCTTTTGTGCACCAGGGATACATCCTGGTTCCACTGTCTGAGGTCCCTTAGACTGCCCAGGCCTACTAACTGAGACCCATGTTCAAGGGGTCAAGTCAGTTCAATGCTGGATTCCCAGCTATAAGTCTGGGGACCCATTATCTCCTCCTTGTTCAGCTAAGCTGTCTCTATGTGTTTCTGCAGCCTGGTCTTATCCTCCCTGTCTGCATATGGATTCCAGTTCGGCTCAGTACAATATAGAAGAGATACGGAGAGAGAGGGCAGCCTTGTCTTGTTCCTGATTTTAGAGGAATCACCTCAAGCTTCTCTCCATTCAGTTTGATGTTGGTTGTTGGTTTACTGTATATTTATTTTATTATGTTTAGGTATGTTCCTATTATCCCTGATCTCTCCAACACCTATATCATGAAAGGGTGTTGAATTTTTCAAAGGCTTTTTCACCATCTAGGGAGATGCTCATGTGGGTTTTTCTTCTTCTGTTTGTTTATATGGTTGATCACATTGATAGATTTTTTATATGTTGAACAATCCCTGCAACACAGGGATGAAACCTACTTGGTCATGGTAGATGATTTCTCTGATGTGTTCTTGGATTCGGTTTGCCATTTTTTTATTGAGTATTTTTACGTCAAAGTTCATGAGTGATATTGGTCTGTATATTTCTTAGTTGTGTCTTTGTGTGGCTTGTGTATCAAGGTAATTGTAGCCTCTTAAAAAGAGTTTGGTAATGAACCTTCTGTTTCTCTTGTGGGGAACAATTTGAGGACTATTGGTATTAGCACTTCCTTGAATTTCTGGTAGAATTCTGCACTGAAGCAATCTGGTCTGGGCTTTTATTGGTTGGGAGGATTTTGATGAGTGCTTCTATTTCATTAGGGGTTATAGGTCTATTTAAATTGTGGTATACAGGTTTTCAAAGTATGACCTGAAAATTGTCTGGATTTCCTCAGTGTCTGTTGTTATTTCCCCCTTTTTGATTTTGATTATGGTAATTTGCATGTTCTCTCTTTGCTTTTTCATTAGTTTGGATAAAGGTTTGTCTATCTTGTTGATTTTCTCAAAAAAAATACCTACTCATTGTTATATTGATTTTTTGTGTTGTTTTCCTGGTTTCTCCTTTATTGATGTCAGCCCTCAAATTTAATATTTCCTGGCATCTACTCATCCGGGGTGAGATTGCTACTTTTTTTTCCTAAGGCTTTCAGTTGTGTTATCAATCCTCTGTTTTCTTCATATGAGCACTTAGTGCAATGAACTTCCCTTGTAGCACTGCTTTCAAGGTGTTCCATAGGTTCAGGGATGTTGTGTCCTCATTCTCATTGGATTTTAGGAAGTCCTTAATTTCTTTTATTTCTTCTTTGACCCAGGTATTGTGCAATTGCACATTTTTCAGTTTCCATGAGTTTGTAGAGTTTCTGAGATTTGTGTTGTTGAATTCCAACTTTAAAGCATTGTGCTCTGATAAGATACAGGAGACTATTCCAATTTTTTTGTATCTGTTGAGGTTTGTTATGTCGCCTACTATTATGTGGTCAATTTTAGAGAAAATTCCATGTGGAACAGAGAAGAAGGTACAATCTTTTGTGTTTGGTGTCTGGATGGAATGTTCTATAGATGTCTCTTAAACCCAAATGAGACATAGCTTCTGTTAGTACTTTTGTTTCTTTATTAAGTTCCTGACTTGGTGGTCCTGTCTAGTGGTGAGTGTGGGGTGTTGAAGTCTCCCACTATAAATGTGTGAGGTTTTATATGAGCTTTGAGTTTTAGTAGTGTTTCTTTTACGAAAGTGGGTGCCTTTTTATTTGGGGCATAGATGTTCAGAATTGAGACTCTGTATTGATGAATTTCTCCTGAGATGAATAGGAATTGACCATCATCATCTCTTTTGCTTGATTTTGGTTTGAAGTCTAACTTGTTAGATATTAGGATAGCCAAACTTGCTTGCTTCTTGGGACCATTTGATTGGAAGATCTTTTCCCAACCCTTTACCCTGAGGTAATGTCTATCTATAAAACTTAGATGTGTTTCTTGTATGCAGCAAAAGAGTTGATTCTGTCTTCATATCCATTCTGTTAGCCTATGACGTTTTATAGGCAAGTTAAGACCATTAATGTAGAGGGAAAATAAGGACCATAAATTAATTAATGCTTGTTTGTTTTAGATTTGTTTTTGGTAGTGGTGTTGTGAATATAGTTGCCCTGCTTTACCCTTGGGTTCTGGTGAAGTGGTATTATGTATTGCCTATGTCTTTGTGAGTGTAGTTAAATTCTTTGGGTTGGAGTTTTCCTTCCAGAACTTTCTGTAGGGCTGGATTTGTAGATACGAATTGTGAAAATCTGGCTTTGTCATTAAATATCTTGCTTTCTCCGTCTATAGTGATTGAGAGTTTTGCTGGGTATAGTAGCCTGGGCTGGCATCCATGGATTCTTAGTACTTGTAGAACATCTATCCAGGACCTTCTGGCTTTGAGAGTTTCCATGGAGAAGTCAGGTGTAATTTTGATAGGTCTGCCTTTATATGTTACCTGGCCTTTTTCCTTCACTTCCCTTAATATTCTTCCTTTTTTCTGTATGTTTGATGTTTTGATTATTATGTGTCAAGGGGTCTTTTTTCTTTGCTCCAGTCTATTTGGTGTTCGGTATGCTTCTTGCGCTCTCATGGGCATTGCCTTCTTCAGATTGGGGACATTTCATTCAATGACTTAGTTGAATATGTTTTCTGCACCTTTGGGCGGGGCTTCTTCAACTTCCTCTATGCCTATTTTTCTTAGGTTTGGCCTTGTCACAGTGTCCCACATTTCCTGGATGTTTTGTATTAAGGATTTGCTGGAATTACGATTTTCTTTGGTCGATGAATCTATTTCCTCTCGTTTATCTTCAGCGCCTGAGATTCTCTCTCCCATCTCATGTATTCTGTTGGCTATGCTTGTGTCTGTATTCTTGATCATTTTCCCAGTTTTTCTATTTCCAGCATTCCTTTCAGTTTGTGTTTTCTTTATTGTCTCTTTTCGGTTTTCAAGTCTTGATCTGTTTCCTTCATTCGTTTAATTGTTTTTTCTTGGCTTTCCTTACTTTCTTAAGGAGATTTTATTTTCTTTCAATTTTTGTTTGTTTTTTCTTCCATTTCTTTAAGGTATTTTCTCATTTTGCCTTTAAAATCATCTATCATTTTTATGAAACTATTTTTAAGTCATTCTCTTCTGCCCCATCTGCTTTGGGGTGTTCAGCTCTAGTTGGTATAGAGTCCCTGGATTCTAGTGGTGTTATGCTTGTCTTTCTACTGTTAGGTGTTTTCTTGTATTGGAGTCTTCCCATTGCTTCTTCCAGTGGATGCAGTTGGGGTCTTTCTCTCTTTGTGCTACTCTCCCAGTTTGCTTAGGTGGGTCAGAATTTCGATGTTTGTAGCTCTGGGTGGTTCAAGCTCTCTAGGAGGTCTCTCCTCAAGCAGGGGCCCAGTGATGGGGGTCAAAGATCAGTCTCCATCAGAGGCCTGGCAATGCGGGTCAAAATCCATCAGGCAGGGAGTGAGCATGGTCCTGAGGAGGTAGGTGGATCTCTGGCCAGGGCCCAGAGCTCCATCAGAAGACTGGCGGTGTGAGCCAGAGATCAGGCCCGCGGGCTACCACAACAATTCTTTCATACTTATTTAAACTAGTGTTTCCATTATTTTTATTTATATATAAGGCTACAAAGTGCACAACAGTAAAAAATAGGAGGGGATCTCTAAAACTATTAGAAATTATAAGTTTAAATCAAGGATTTCTAGCATACAAGTAAACTTTTATTTCAAATTTTGAATTTAATTTATCCCATGACATTCAAATTATTTTCACTGAATATGGAAAGTTTGTATTCTGATGTGCCTTAAGGCTTTCTGTATTTTTAAATTAATAAAAAATACTATCTAAATTCCAATGTATTTACTGGGGATATTTTTCATGGTCTACATCTATTAAAAGCTGAATGTCACAGTTCCTTGGTAAGAAAAATACTTCAATATTAAGCAGCCAATTTCTGTAATACATCAAGTACAATAAAATTTCCTGTAGAAAACTAAACACTTAAGAAAATGACATCATCTTTTAGTACACTTGGGCATCATGTACTAGCAGTTAATTAGAAACTTTCAAAGGATTTTCCCATGAGTGACAAGTTTGACTATAACATATTCACTGACTTTTTATCTTCCATGTCAGTATTCCTGCAATATGTGTGGACCTATGTTCATTTGGACCTATCAAAAACAAAAGTACCTATATTCACTCAATTTCTGTAACAGAGTGATCTTTACTTGATAAACCTTATTATTCTCCTGATTTTATGAAGGCTCATGGTCAGCATTTTCTTCATTATTAGTTATAAGTTCTTGATTCTGAGGAATATGATGTGGAACTGACTGCCGTTCATGACTATGGCTGAAAAAACTATCTATGTTATGTATATTCATCCAATACACAAACATACAAATTCAATAAACATATTCACAAAAGATACCATCGAAGGAGGCTTTAAAATGCTAATTGGGCATGAAATTAGGAGTGAATAGTACAGAAAAGGCACACTGAAAAACAGAAATGTGAAGAGCAAGATGATGCATGCCTGAAATTTTACAGGAGAGTTGAGTTCAAGACGATCATGAACTACAAAGCAAAACTGTTTCTCAAAAAAAAAAAAAAAAAAAAAAAAAAAAAAACATAAAAGCACTAAGCATAATGAATTAAGAAATTGATAGAATATTTAAATATATATTCTAACAGATGTATGAACAAAAGTTTTTGAGAGAACAGTGCTTTCCATGAGTGCTAAAAATTTTGTGATTCCAAATTTTACATAATTCAAAGTAGTATATACAATGCTGATAATGCATTGCCCAAAAAAATTTAATAAGATGCTGTTGCTAAAACTCCCTCCCAGGAAGGACACATAGGCAATGTTTACATGTTCTCCTAACCTCCCAATAACAAACTAAGGCATGATTCCACCAAAATTCACTCTGGGGAACCTCTATCATATTTTTACCTTCCTTACAGGGGTGTGGACACTTCTCCCCACAACCTGCTGTGCCTAGAATGTCTGATTCAAGAGGAATGAGGGTTTCTCTACTTTGGCATAAATGGAGCCCTCCATCCTTGCCTTCCCAAGTCTATTTATATATACTCTAGCCCCAGCCACAGGCCATGTGTAGAGTTGCTGGTTGGTTGGGAGCAGCTGGATACTGGAGGCGAGGAGGGGGTAGGAGTATGCAAAACTACCAACACTCAGCTTGGATGAACTTTTCCAAAGGTGGCATAGCCGAATGCCCTATGGTGGCAGTTGGTTGCTTTGGCTCAGGGCAGTCATACACAATGCACTCTACCCCTTCCTCCAGCTCTTACATTCTTTCTTCCCCCCGCCCTCTTCCAAAGTGATTCCTTATCTGCAGAGGGAAAGACAGAGCCCCAGAACTGGGTCTTCCCACTTCAACTGATTTAATTAAGGAAAATACCTCACATGTGTATCCAGATGTAGTCAGATTAACAATGAAGAATGATAACCATCATGATGTGTGATTGTATTTCTTCAGCACTGTGAAGAGCTGTATCCTCATGTCTTTCTATTCATCCCTCCATTTTCAGTGCATGGTGGCTGCTGAGTCTAGTGGATAGTTCTCCTGCCACAAAACATGAATGAGGAAAACAAGAAAACACACAATGATCAAAAAATGGAAATGGAAAAAATATGGAAGAAAACTAAAGCAATTGTGATTGTAAGCCAAGTGCGTCGAAATGTTTTAGTTGATAGATGCATGATTTAAATACTCAATAGCAGTTACTGTGCCAGTGCAGTCTATGATTTCCCTGGTCATGGATTTTTGTCTAAGTTCCCAGTTTTAGATGTGAATTCCCTTTGTGAAGTAGATCTTAAGTCCAATCAGAAAGTTGGTTTTATCAAAAATCACTAGAGCCATTATTGCAGTAGCTGACATATTTTGACTGGCACTTTTATTATGTGTACTGAATCCAGAGCTAAATAAGACTTTTGAGTTTGATTCTCCCCAGTGTCCTTAGTAGAGACTTTTGGCGCTGTAGGAGCTAGCTTACAGAGAGTGAACACTTCAGTCCTGATCTTAGCTTTATTTATCCAGGTCCTGCAGCCAAAGGATACAACCTTTTCAGCAGTAAGGACTTACTCAGTTGTATTATTCAACCAACAAATTTGGCCATAGTCTTTGTTGTTTTAGGGGCCTCTAAGGCCTCAATGATAAACAACTCATAGCACTGAGATTCCCAATTAGCTATCTTATGACTTCCAGGAACATTTGTTTTATGTTACGGATGCATTTTAACATTTACAGGCCCAGACTAACTTTCCCCAATCTTTGCAAACTATCCCAAATTACCTTAGCTGTTACCACTTTTCTTGCCCAAGCATAAAGCTCCCAAAAATTCCATAGCAACACCTGGCCTTTGTACTGTTTGTAACTAATCTTCCATACTTGCTTCTTTCAGGGCACTCACATGTCTCTTAAATGACTCCCCAAACATGCAAAACACTCAGGAGTTAGCATTGTTCTAGCTTTATGTAGCCAAACCTTTATACAGAGGATGGACAGAACAATGATGCAAAGTCCCAAGCCATCATTTCTTAATTAATAGGATGCTGGTAGAGATAACATTGGTGAAACACCTTGTAAGTTAACTGTCATGTGGTTACAGAAAATAATAGCCAAGAAGATAGTAAACTCAAACATAAGCAAGGGCCAACACAGTATAAGATTGGATCCATTAGTACAAATCTGTTTCCTCCACAGATTCATGTTGGATACAGAAACTAAGTTAGCTGTAAGCCATTTTGCTTTCATACCCTAGAGCTCTTTCAGAAGCCTCCCAGCATTTCCCTACCCCCAATAAGTTTGGTGACACAGCCCTGTTCAGTACTAATGTTCAGGGTGGATGAGTTTCTGCTGTCCTCTATTGCACCTGCTGCTTAGACTGGTTCCTTTTGTCACAGAGGCTCTGGACTGGCTCTGTGCCTGTAACTATAGCTGCTGCCATTCTACCCATCACAGCTGGCTTCTGGAGGAGGCCTTGCATGGACAAACCATATGTACTCTTTACAAGCTCCTTTTTAATAGGAGAGAAAGATATCCTACTCAGTCTGAAAGGATGATTGCCCACCCTTTGGACAGGCTTGATGATCAAGACTTGTGTTGCTAATCATTGAGGCCTTTGGTGGACTGATCCTAAGAGTGGAAAACCTTTCAAAATTTCAGTTTTGGACAATTTGACTGTCAATTTTTTTTCCTTAGAAATTCAGGTGTGACAGAAATGTTTGCCTTTGAGTATCCCAGCCTGACCTCTTTCTTGGATTGCCTTTCTCTTATCTCTAGGCTTCTCATCTGTTATGACACATTTACATGCCGGTCTAAGTCATTTAGAGCCTCCTTCCTATTTCCTACTTCATAAAGCTCTTGTCTCACCACAGGACTCAGCAAAGCTGCTAAAGCTCCATATCTCACAGTCCTTGCTGAATCCAGTTCCTCTTTAGGCCTTTGGTGACCACTGTCCTCTCAGGCCCTGTGAGATGAGCATCATGTACTGCTTTTCTCATTCCTAGTAGTGCCTTACCCTCCTCTATTGCCCTCCAGCTCATGACATCCATGAGGACCTCCACTGGTAATAACTAATGGCTCATATGAGTCAGTCCATCAGGGACAGATAACCTTTGTACTGCCTCAGGCTACAAAGCTTGTGTCTCAACAACAGCTGTGTAGTTGCATTGCTCAGTTTCTATGCTTTTGCAGCACTCAGACTAATCCCATCTGCCTACATATACCAAAAATCCTCACAATCTAGGCTACAAGAGTCTTTCATTGGATGTTTAAATTTTTTTCTCAATTCCAGCAATCTCAGCATTGACTGTGCTTTGATAATCTTCCATTGTATCAATCTGCATGCTGGATCATTTCTCTATATAAAATGTCATTTTGTGATATATCTATTGTTGTTTATAGTGTATTTTGTTTTACTCTTTGGGGGCCACCACCCAGCTGCCAAATAAATACACATAGGATTAGACATATTACTTTTGAATGCCTCACCTTAGTTTGGATTATTTCTAGCCAGCTTTGCCTCTAGGTTTCTGTCTTTCTCTATTCTGTATCTCTTTCTCTCCTTCTTACTCCATGGCTGGTTCTGTAGCTGGATGGTTGGCCCCTTGCATCCTCTTCTCCTCTTTTGCTCATTCCTTGACCTTTTCTTGCCAGATCTCTCCTCCTATTTATTCTCTCTGCCTGGCAGCCCTATCTATCCCTCTCCTGCCTTACTATATTGGCCTTTCAGTTCTTTGTTAGACCAAGCAGGTGTTTTAGGCAGGCAAAGATACACAGCTTCACAGAGTTAAACAAATGCAATATAAAAGAATGCAATAATATTTGCATCATTAAACAAATATCCCACAGCATAATCAAATGTAACACATCTTAAAGCAATATTCCACAACATTATATGTCACTCTTTCCTCATCCCAACACAATGCCTCCTAAGGGTTACAGGTTTGGGGGTTCTGAGAAGAGATCTGTATTACTGATCTAAGCTGGGCACTCTTCTCCTTTTGTCACACTACCAATTAAAAATACCAGGCCAAATTTCCATTTGTCCACCTCATTTATTCAATTTATTGACTAATTTCGAGGGCAGTGCTGAAGCCACCAATCTTTTATCCTTTTAATGCTGCAATCCCCACCATATATCCACATTCACCTTCAGGACTGTCTTATGGACCCAGGTTAAATCTCTTATTAACCTTAGTAGCAATACCTAGGATGACCCTGCAGCTGCTCACTGTCACCTCTGCCCCTGATGTATCACTTCCAGGGCTTATAATGTCATCTCTAGACCTCTGGCAGTTTTTGAAACATCTCCGTATCATACCCATCAATCAGGCATGCCACTCCATAACATCTGGGAGAAGATGGTTGGTCATCCTGGGATTTCCCCCATTGACAGCTTTTGCCCTGGTGACCACTCTTTAGTTATGTGTATCCCTGCTCTCTGCACTATCCATATCCCAGCCACTATCCCCACAAACACTATAGGGACAAACCAACATGTCAAATTTGCCTCTGCAAACAAATGCCCTCCCTCATGTAACATCACTTCATGTTTGTTTCATTTCCCATTTCATGGATACCATTGCTCTTTCTAAACTTATCCCTTTTGTCATATCCTCCTTACTATGCCAAGTATTGCAAAACTTCCTTTCCAGGGGGCAAAGGAGGCAACATTTACCCATTCTCCTAAGGTCCCAAGCCATGATTCCATAAAGTTCACTCTAAGCAACTGATCAATTTATGATGACTTCCTTACAGAGCATAGTTGAATAATTACTTACAAGGGATTGAGCACTCTTCCTCCTCCCAACTGACCTGACCTTGAAAGCCTTACCCAGAAGGGATGAAAATTTCCCCATAGTGGCATAGAAGGACCCACCCACTCTACTCCCGAAAATGTTATGTACTCTAGTCTTTCCCACAGGCCACATGCAGAATAGCCAGTTGGTAAGGAGTAGTTGGATACTGAAACGATGTGTAAACTGTCAACAAGCCAAGCTGAGATGACCTTTAGCAAGGAAGCACAGCTGAATGCCCCAAGATGGCAGTTTCTTGACTCATAGGACAGTATCTACAGCAGATGTGGATGGAACAACTGTTGATATTTCATTTACTCATTTAGCAAGAAGCATGAGAAATAAGATAACTAGGATCACTTGAGACCAGGCAAAATTATACTTCTTTATACTACAATTAAAAGGAGCTGTGATTTATTTTTTTAAGTCTGCCACTATGTAATGATAACCGAATTGAATTTTACTCTTATGCTACTTTATAATAATATTGTTATGACAATCATGTAACCAACACTTTATTTTCTTTTTAAATCTTAAAGATAGTGTTATTAATAAAAAAAGATATCAAACTATAAAAGTAAACTTGCATCAGTCAGGCTTCTTTAGAGTAATGGAACTTACAGAATGAATCTCTCTAGATAGATTTGATGGATAGATAAATCTGATAGATAGATAGAGGATATACATAATAGATGTAGATAAAGAAAGGGAATTTATTGGAATGACTCACAGGCTACAGTTCAGCAAATGCAGCAATAGCTGGCTGTAATGCAAAGTCCAAGAATCCAGTAGTTTCTCAGTCCAGAAGGCTGGATGACTCTGCTGGTCTTCACTATATGCTGAAATCCTGAAGAAGTATACTCTAATTTCAATGAAGAAACTGGTGTGCAAACAGGCAAAGATCAAAAGCTTTCTACTTCTATGCCCTTGTATAGATTTCCAGCAGAATATATGGCCTAGATTAAAGATGTGTCTTCCTGCCTCAATAACCAGATGAAAAATGTGCCTTCCTGCCTCAAAGGACCAGAATGGAAGTTCTGTCACCCACTTCAAACCAAACAAAAAAGTCTCTCACATGTGTGCCCTCCTTTCTTGATTGTAGTTAATTCCAGATGTAGCCAAGTTGACAACCAAAAACAGGGATCACAAAACATATTTCTTATCCTAATGTTCATCCCAAATTTATGTTATTAAATCAAAGACAATAAATTCCATGATTGCTTGAGGCAATGAGAGAAAATCTGTATAATTTATACAAAATACAATTTATATTTAGGCTCTTAAATGTAAATTTGCTGCATACATTTCTCAAATACATTAACGTTATATTAATCCTTCTACTATGTCTTAATTGTATAGGCCTGGCATGATACAAAAAATATTAATGATGATTGCTCATCCTAAATACATCCAAAGTCTAATCTAGTCTGATATTTACAGCAGACAGCATGGGATCAATAACCCACTTATCTTGCCTTCGCTTACAGCTAGCAGCTTCCTGTGTCAAAGATCCTGCTGAGACAATTTATAATAGAAATTGCCTCTGGTGAAGTCCACATTTAAAAGGTGAATAACCAATAAAAAAGTCTGTTTGATCTTAATGAAACGTATTTTAATATCCTGTTCTAGTCCTTAACTTAGTTTTTTCTTGAAATGACCACACTTAACTTCAGATGATTGTTTAAAAAATCAAATAAGATTCTCAATCTTGACGTTTTACTTACTTTAATTCATAAAATTTCCTTTCTAAATGATTTTATGACTTTACTCATTACAAAATTAAAAATAGTATATTCATACTAACAAGTGGGCGTGTGTTAAAAAATATCAAATAATTTATTTCACTGTGAGAAAAAACTATTGAAACTATAATTTAAACATAGTGTATTTCAAGAATTTTTTATACACACAAATTGACACAGATATAAAAATTCATTTTCTGTGGAATTCTATCTCAGAAAAAAATTATTTTTTATTTCTATACAATGATCATGTTACACTTTCTACTTTGAAAAATTCTCATTTCACTTAACAGTTTAGTCAACATGAATTTCCATGTCAATATTTATTCTATAATATATGTACATTATTTTATGAATTGTCATAATATTATAGATAATTGTTTGACAATTGTCAGATTTTTAGGAATTAATTTCTGTAATTAAAGAAATGTGATGCTCAAATCAAATATGGATCAGTTTTGAAATATGAGTAAAATGCAGAACTAGACAATAAGTTTATCTTGAGCTAAATATGCAACAGCAATGTATTCATACCAGTTAATCTATTAAATATTCTACAAATTTAATCAAAATTGTTCCTCCAAGATTATGTCGTAATCCAGAAAAAAAGATATTCCTGCTCAAACATCCCCTTCTTACAAAAGTATAATATATAGAGAATATAATATTTTTCTTCATTTAATACTATTACTTCAATATATTTATCTCTTTAGAGGTCTCTTTTTCTGCAGGAAATATCCAATTATTTTTTACACCTGGTACACATACATGCATGCAGGCAAAATATCTATACATGTAAAATAATAAACAAAAATACTTTCAACAACTCTCTCTGCATAGGCTTGGCTGTCCTGGATCTCACTATACAGACCAAGCTGGCCCAGAGCTCACCAAGTGCTGAAATTAATGGCATGTTCCTCTTTGCGTCCTGAATGCTTGGATGAAATTTGTGTGCTACCATGCTAATCTAATAAAAAAAATTTAAAAGAAATATTTTTATCTATTCAAGAGGCAAAAAAGACAGAAATTCCAGGAATTTAATTTGTATTGGTGGGTGCAGGGACCTACACATCAATCTAAGGTTCCAGGTCTGATTCACCTACTGCTTATTTAAACTTTATTTCAATTGAATGGAAAGTTGGTATGTGATGAATTAGATTAGAAACTCATAAAGGCTACGCTGATTTTCAGTAAGTGTTAGTGAAGAAACTCTTGCTTTATGTTGAACTCAACAGAGTCAACCAGGCCAAAGCAAATCAGACCATGAAGAACAAAAAAAAAAAAAAAAACTTGTTTATCAATGACAGAAATACTAGCCAAATGGGATCTATTTTATACAAAAATCTATGAAAGAAAAGTACACTGTATATAATTTATGTTCAAAAAAAAGGTAAAATGAGGCACTTTGTGAACAGTGTGCTTCAAGAACCTGAACTTAAGCTTACAAAATAAATACAAAATGAAAGAAAAGTCATGGTAATTTCCAGCTTCACAGCCCCTGGGTGAAAATGTTTCCTAAGTATATATTTGTAGTTGCTAAGCAACATTGTAAAAATTGTAACATATTCTCAAAGATTTTATAGAAATCTACATCTAAAAATGTTATGCAGGTTAAACAGTATGTACTGATGTCCTGAGGGTCTCAGAATTCTCTTGCATCCAGACTCAAGCTCTCAGCCTGAAATGAATTTGGACAGACAGTAGGTGGCAGTATTGGGCTCAAAAATAAAGTCAGTCTAAATTGTTGCAGTAGCAATTTGCATTTAAAACAATAAATGAACACAAAAATTTACTGGATTTGAAGAGATGTTTTCTTATAAGAAATGGCTATATTATATAAAGGTTAACAACACAGGAGTGAAATGGGTAGGAGATAATAAACATCTGTTCATCCATGAAGTTTATAAAACCATTACAAGCTCCTCAGAAACAAGGTTCACTGCATGAAACCACTACTAGTGATTGCCCAGCACACATGAAGCTGTCGTTTTAATCCTTTGTGTTGCAATCCATCAATTTATTAATCACTAAATAACATGAAGCAATAAAATACCTGATAGTTATGTGTAGTTATAGTACATTGACACAATAAAGAAATATTAAACAGTAAGATATCTCTGAAGACATGACATTTAAGCTAAGATAAATGGGGGGAAAGTACTAGGCATAGAATTATCTGGTAGAGGGGAATATAAGAATAGAAGATATAAAGGTAAAAATATACTACATTTAATTGGTCGAATAAACAGAAAAACATTATCTCTGCAGTACAGGAAATGGCAAACAGTGCTATGAAAGCATCAAGAAAGGTTTAGCAGTTCCTCAGTGATACAGAGCTTTGTGTTAAAAGGTTTGATTATGATAATAATATAACCTAATGTAAAGTCTCTTTCACTAAACCTGTGCATAGTTTACTCAAAAGAAAGGGTTGCCCTGAGAATTTAAGGCACATTGCTTAGTGTACAAATTTGAATTTGGTATTGGTCATGTTTTGTATGGCATGTGAAAGAGAAAGTTTAGATCTCTGCTTTTGTTTTCACTAGCCACCATTTTTATTGCTTGTGAATAGGGGGAAAAAAAGAAATATGTCCAAGAAGAACATAGTTAAAACAGGGCAAGATATGTATCTAAATATATGGTATCTGTAAAGAAATTTATCAATTAATGTCAAAAAAAGAATAATGGGGAAAATAAGTTGGGAGATAAACTAGAATAAAGTGTAACACAGACATGAAAGTACCACAAGGAAAACTATTACTCTGTATGCTAAATTTAAAAATTTTAAAGCATCCCTCAAAGGAAGCATTGAAATTACTTATTTCATCTGAATGGTTTACTTGTCAAATGAAAACATTTTAAATGGTCAACTTGATGTTCAAAAAGTACATATCCATTAATTACTGTCATATGAAGCATTCAGCCATCTTCCAATCAGCTGGGCTTGACACTACAGAGAAAAAAATAAAACATGTCTCAATCACTTGGAGAACTGAGCAGCATGACATAAAGAAGGAGATGGAGATTAATTTCAGACTTTGCATGAATACGTGCATAAATGCAATAAGAAAAACAAATCTGAGAAACAAATAGAAAATGTACAATTAGTGAATGTTTATGTGAAAATGTGCATTTCAGACTGGCTCTGAGAAAGTAGAGATATGTGTTGAAAATGAAGTTACTCCATGTAACTAAAGAGAGTCATTAACAAAGGGTTTGAATACTATGTTAACCATTTAATTTTATATGGCATTTCAAAAATTGTATAATCTAAACTTACATAAGAAGAGACAAATAGTCCTGATCCTGCTGCTCCTGTCTCCTGTCCCCATCGACAGCATCCTTGGAGCTCTGATACACCCCCACCCATCCCCACCGCGAGCCTGACCCCCTACACTGTGCCCTACCCTACCCACGGTCCTGCCTCTCTGGTTCAGCACTGGGACAGAGGGTGGAGCCAACAGTCCACCCTACTTCGGAGACTTCTCAGAGCAACTCTGAACAAAGGAGACCTGCCTATCCACGTGGGACCACCCGTAATTTCCACCTGCTTGGTCTCTGACCCCACCTCCAGTCCTCTGCTGGAGTCCCGGGCCCCTCCCAGAGATCTGCCTATCTCTGCAGGACCACTGTGAGTACATGCTGGCATCTACTAGATACTCATCCTTGACCCCATCCCAGGGTACTGTCTGCGGAGAAACCACCTAGAGAGCTTGGACCACACAGATATACAGATATTGAATCTCAGACACACATAAGCCCACCAGGGAAGTACCATAGAGAGAGGGGGAGACCCTAGCAAAACCTACTGGAAGAAGCTATGGGAAGAAGGCAATATAAGAAAACACCTAACAACAGAAAGACAAGCATGACACCACCAGAACTAGGATATCTACACCAACTAGAACGGAACACAACAAAGCAGAGGAAGCAGAAGAGAACGACTTAATAATTACTATCATAAAAATGATAGAGGCCCTAAAAGAAGATATGCGAAAATCCATTAAAGAAATGGAGGAAAAAACAAACAAAAAAGTGGAAGAAATGAACAAATTCCTTAAGGAAAGTACAGAAAGCCAAGAAAAAACAATTAAGCAGTTGAAGGAAACAGTTCAAGACTTGAAAACTGAAATAGAGAAACTAAAGGCAACACAAACTGAAGGAATGCTGGAAAAAGAAAAAATGGGCAAAAAATCAGGAACTACAGACACAAGCATAACCAACAGAATTCAAGAGATAGAAGAGAGAATCTCAGGTGCAGAAGATAAACTAGAAGAAATAGATTCATCAACCAAAGAAAATCATAAATCCAACAAATCCTTAACACAAAACATCCAGGAAATGTGGGACACCATGAAAAGGCCAAACCTAAGAATAATAGGCATAGAGGAAGTTGATGAAGTCCAACTCAAAGGTGCCGAAAACATATTCAACAAAATCATCAAGGAAAACTTTCCAAATCTGAAGAAGGACATGCCCATGAAAGTACAAGAAGCATAATGAACACCAAATAGGCTGGACCAAAGAAAAAAGACTCCTCGACAGAAAATAATCAAAACACCTAGCATACAGAATAAGGAAAGAATATTAAGAGCAGTGAAGGAAAAGGACAGGTAACATATAAAGGCAGACCTATCAAAATTACACCTGACCTCACCATGGAAACCCTCAAGGCCAGAAGGTCCTGGATAGATGTTATAAAAGTATTAAGAGAACACGAATGCCAGCCTAGGCTACTATATCCAGCAAGACTCTCAATCACTATAGATGGAGAAAACAAGATATTTAATGACAAAACCAGATTTTCCCAATTCGTATCTACAAATCCAGCCCTACAGAAAGTATTGGAAGGAAAACTCCAACCCAAGGAAGGTAACTATGCCCACAAAAAATGTAGGCAACATGTAATCCAACTACACCAGAAACCAAGGGTAAAGAAGAACTAATATATTCACAATACCACTACCAACAACAAACCTAAATCAAACAAGCATCAACAATCAATGGTCCTTACTCACCCTCAACATTAACTCACCTATAAAAAGACACAGGCTAACAAAATGGATATGAATACAGAATCCATCTTTCTGCTGCATACAAGAAACACATCTAAGCTCCAAAGATGAACATTACCTCAGGGTGAATTGTTGGGAAAAGATTTTCCAATCAAATGGAAATAAGAAGCAAGCAGGTGTAGCTATCCTAATATCTAACAAGTTAGACTTCAAACCAAAATTAGTCAAAAGAGATGAAAACAGTCATTTCATATTCATCACAGGAGAAATCCATCAACACAAAGTCTCAGTTCTGAACATCTATGCCCCAATGCAAAGTCACACACATTCGTAAAAGAAAAACTACTAAAACTCAATGCTCATATAAAACCTCACACACTTATAGTGGGAGACTTCAATACACCACTCTCAACACTAGACAGGACCACAAATCAGAAACTCAACAAAGAAACAAAAGAATTAACAGAAGTTATGTCTCAACTGGGGTTAACAGACATCTATAGAACATTCCATCCAAAGACAAAAGAATATACCTTCTTCTCTGCTCCACATGGAACCTTCTCTAAAATCGACCACATAATAGGTGACACAACAAACCTCAACAGATACAAGAGAATACGAATAGTCCCCTGTATCTTATCGGACCACCATGCTTTAAAACTGGATTTCAACAACAACACAAATAGCAGAAAACATGCAAACTCATGGAAACTGAACACTGTGCAATTGCACCACTCCTGTGTCAAAGAAGAAATAAATAAAGAAATTTAGGACTTTCTAGTATTCAACGAGAATGAGGACACAACATACCCGAACTTCTGGGACACATTGAAAGCAGTGCTACGAGGGAAATTCATTACACTAAATGCCCATATGAATAAAACAGAGGATAGTCACATAAGAGAATTAACAGCACAACTGAAAGCCTTAGAACAGAGATAAGCAATTCAACCCGTAGGAGTAGACACCAGGAAATAATCAACTTGAGGGCTGAAATCAACAAAATAGAAACCAGAAAAACAATACAAAAAACTCAATGCAACAAAGAGTTGGTTTTTTGAGAAAATCAACAAGGTAGACAAACCTTTATCCAAATTAAGGAAAAAGCAGAGACAGAACATGCAAATTAATAAAATCAGAAACGAAACAGGGAATATAACAACAGACACAGAGGAAATCATGACAATATTCAGGTCGTACTTTGAAAATCTGTATTCCACAAGAATTGAAAATTCAAAGGAAATGTACAAATTTCTGGATAACTATCACTTACCAAAATTAAATCAAGAACAGACAAACAACTTAAATAGACCTATACCCCACAATGAAGCAGTCATCTAAAGCCTTCCAACCAAAAAAGTCCAGGACCAGATGGATTCAATGCAGAATTCTAGCAGACATTCAAGGAAGAACTAATACCACTACTCCTCAAACTGTTCCACAAGATAGAAACAGAAGTTTCATTGCCAAACTCTTTTTACTAGGCCACAATAACCTTGGTACCCAAGCCTCACAAAGACACAAATAAGAAAGAAAACTACAGACCAATATCCCTGATGAACATCGATGCAAAAATAATCAATAAAATACTGGCAAACCGAATTCAAGAATACATCAGAGAAATCATCCACCATGACCAAGTAGGCTTCATACCTGGAATGCAGGGATGGTTTAACATACGAAAATCTATCAACGTGACCCACCATATAAACAAACAGAAAAAGAAAAACCATATGATTATCTCCCTAGATGCGGAAAAAGCCTTGGACAAAATTCAACACCCTTTCATGATAAAGGTATTGGAGAGGTCAGGGATAACAGGAACATACCTAAACATAATAAGAGCAATATACAGCAAACCAACTGCCAACATCAAACTGAATGGAGAGAAACTTAAGCCAATCCCTCTAAAATCAGGAACAAGACAAGGCTGTCCTCTCTCTCCATATCTCTTCAATATCGTACTAGAAGTTCTAGCAAATGCTATAAGACAACAAAAGGAGATCAAGGGCATCCAAATTGGAAAGGAAGAAGTCAAACTGTCTCTATTTGCAGATGATATGACAGTTTACATAAGTGACCCAATAAACTCTACCAGGGAACTCCTACAGCTGATAAACACCTTCAGCAAACTAGCAGGATACAAGATAAACTCAAAAGAATCAGTAGCCCGGCTTTTTTCAGATGACAAAGAGACAGAGAAAGAAATTAGAGAAACATCACCCTTTACAATAGCCACAAGCAACATAAAGTATCTTGGTGTAACGCTTACCAAATAAGTAAAAGACCTATATAATAACAACGTTGTGGCTCTAAAGAAAGAAATTAAAGAAGATACCAGAAAATGGAAAGATCTCCCATGCTCTTGGATAGGTAGGATAAACATAGTAAAAATGGCAATCTTGCCAAAAGCAATCTACAGATTCAATGCAATTCACATTAAAATCCCACCACAATTCTTCACAGAACTTGAAAGGAAAATAATCAACTTTATATGGAAAAGCAAAAGTCCCAGGATAGCCAAAACAACCCTATACAATAAAAGAACTTCAGGAGGCATCGCCATTCCTGACTTTAAGCACTACTACAGAGCTATAGTTCTGAAAACAGCCTGGTATTGGCATAAAAATAGACAGGTAGACCAATGGAATCAAATTGAAAATCCTGATATTAATCCACACACCTATGAACACCTGATTTTCGACAAAACAGATAAAATTATACAAAGGGGCAAGGACAGCATCTTCAACAAATGGTGCTGTCTTAATTGGATGAGGGTGTGTAGAAGACAGCACATGGAACCATGACTGTCACCATGCACAAAACTCAAGTCCAAATGGATCAAAAACCTCAACGTCAATTCAGCCACATTGAACCTCTTAGAAGAGAAAGTAGGAGGTACCCTTGAACAAATTGGTATAGTAGACTGCTTCCTGAACATAACTCCAGGGAGCACAGACACTGAGAGAAACAATTAATAAATGGGACCTCTTCAAACTTAGAAGTTTCTATAAGGCTAAGGACACAGTCGACGAGACCAAACGGCAGCCCACACACTGGGAAAGATTTTCACCAATCCAATAACCGACAAAGGGCTGATCTCCAAAATATACAAAGAATTCAAGAAACTAGTCAACAAAACACCAAATAACCCTATTAAAAAATGGGGTACAGAACTGGAGAAAGAATTCTCAATAGAGGAAATCAAAAAGGCTGAAAGACTCTTAAAAAAATGCTCCACATCCTTAGCTATCAGGGAAGTGCAAATCAAAACAACTTTGAGATACCAGAATGGCTAAAATTAGAAACACCAATGATGACTCATGTTGGACATTATGTGGAGAAAGTGGAACACTCCTCCACTGCTGGTGGGAGTGCAAACTCATACAGCCATTTTGGAGATCAGTATGGCGGTTCCTCAGGAAAAAGGGAATTAGTTTACCACAGGACCCGGCAATCCCCCTCTTAGACATACCCAAAGGATTCACATCCATATAACAAAGACATCTGTTCAACTATGTTCATAGCAGCACTATTTGTAATATCAAAACTCTGGAAGCAACCTAGATGCCCCTCAATTGAAGAATGGATAATGAAGATGTGGCACATCTACATAATGGAATACTACTCTGCAAAAAAAAAATTATGGAATCTTGAAATTCGCAGGCAAATGGATGGCACTTAAAACCATCCTGAATAAGGTAACCCAGTCACAAAAAGAGGAACACAGTATGTACTCACTCATATATGGATTTTAGACCTAGATCAAAGGATCACCAGCCTATAATTCACACCACCAGAGGAACTAGGATACAAGGTGTATTCTAAGAGATTCATATAAATTCCCTCACAGAACTTGTAAGGGACAAGTACCCCAGAGCTCAGGGGAAGTGGAGGGGCAGCAAATGGGGAGATAAGTAGGAGAAAACGAGGGGGAGGAAAGGAAAACATGTGCGTCCAGGAAGATTGAGCCTGGTTAGGAATAGAAGACAGGAGAGAAAGAGTTAGAGAGAAAGAGAGTGAGAGAGAGAGAGAGAGAGAGAGAGAGAGAGAGAGAGAGAGAGAGAACATAAAAGAGGGAGCCAATATTGGTTTGAAGATAAAATTGAACACAAAAAAAGGTCTAGAGAACTACAAGACTCCTGCCAAATAACAATTCGAGCTTTCATGGAAAGGCTATCATAAATGCCCTTCCCGGAGATTGTGATCAACAACTAACTTATCCATGGAGCCCTCAACTAATGCCTGTTGGAAACAGTAGCAAACACCCATACATAAATACTAAGTCAAAGTAAAACTCAGATGCAGAGGTAGAGGAAAAGACCAGGCGGCAGAAACACATAGAGACAGCTTACCTGAACAAGGAGGAGCTAACAGGCCACCAGACTGATAGCTGGGAAGCCAGCATGGGACTGATTCAGGCCCCCCTGAATGTGGGTCTCAGCCAGAAGGACTGAGCAGTATAAGGGACCTCAGACAGTGGAGCCAGGATGTATCCCTGGTGCATAAAAGGACTTTGCGAACACATCCCCCATGGAGGGATAACTGCCTTAATCTAGAGACAGGAGAGAAGCCCTAGTCCCTACTTCACATGACCTGTCAGACCTACATGACCCCTACTGGATGACATTCCCCTACATAAGCAATTGAGGGGGGATGGGAGGTTGGTTAGAGTGCATGTGAGAGGGCAGAGAGGGTTTAAGGGAGGGAAAGGGAGGGAGGAAGGGAGGTAGTGAGGAATGATGGGAGGTTGGGAGGGAGGGAGGGAGAAGGAACTGGTATTGACAGTAAAATAATAAATTAAATGAAATAAAAATGCTTTGACTCCAAAATTTAAGTTCAAGGACAAGTTACTGGGGAAAAGGATTTCTATTTTTGTTTCCACAGAAAATGAAAAGATGTGGATTCCTTCCAGACTAATGTGGTTTGATCAAGCCAGACCACCTGAAACAGAGTACCAAGTGATCCTACATTCAAAACAGCTGGACAAAGCAGCCTGACAGACTACAGCCAGAATTTCTGAGTCTTCGAATCCCCCATGACATCGCCCCATACCAGCAGGAAGTAGTTTGGAAAGAACAATGCTCAAATTTCCAAATATTGTCTATAAATGTTTGTTTTCATTTAAATGGACTTGGTTATATAAAATAAAAAAAGAAAGAGAGACAAATAAACCAGACCTGAGTGAAGGTCTGAAATATTTATCTTAATATGTCAGTTTCATAAAGAAATTAAAATATGGAATACAATTTCACAGTAAAGGTAGCTAAAGTATGACAATTAGACACAATGGATAATCTTAAATTAACATAAAAATATTACAAAAAAGTACAGAGGCATTTTACAAAATTTTAAAATGTAATTATATGACATTATTGTATCTATTTTAATCTACATTATTTTTGCAAAATAAGTACAAGTAACAGAGACACTAAACAACAATCAATAAATTGGATCTCCTGAAACTGAAAAGATTCTGTAAGGCAAAGGATACCATCAATAGAACAAAACAGCAGCCTACAGAATGGGAAAAGAGCTTCAACCTCACGTCTGATAGGGAGCTGATCTCCAAAAGATATAAAGAATTTAAGAAACTGGACATCAAAATACCAAATAATACAATTTAAAAATGGATATAGATCTAAACAGACTTTTCAATAGAAGAAACTCAAAGACTGAAAAACATTTAAGGAATTCCTCAGCATCCTTAGCCATCAGGGAAATGGACATCAAAACAACTCTAGGATACCATCTTACTCCTGTTAAAATGGCTAAGATCAAAAACACTAATGAAAGCTTATGCATGAGAGGATGTGGAATAAGGCAAACACTTCTGCATCACTGGTGGGAGTGCAAACTTGTACAGCCACTGTGCAAATAAGTATGGTGGTTTCTCAGAAAACTATTAATCAATCTACCTCAAGGCCCAGAAATACAACTCTTGGGCATATACCCAAAGGATACCCAATAATAGCACGAGCTCAACTATGTTCAAAATAGCATCATTTTTAATAGCCAGAGCCTGGGAACAACCTAGATGCCTTTCAACCAAAGAATGGATTTTAAAAAAGCGCCGAGGGGGGGGGGTACATTTATACAATGGATGGAGTATTACTCAGCGTGAAAAATTGCTTGAATTTTTCATGCAAATGGACTAGAAAAAATCATTCTGAATAAAGTAACCTAGACACAGAAAAACAAACATGGTATGTACTCACTCATAAATGGATATTAGATGTAAAGCAAAGGATAACCAGGCTACAATCCACAACCCAAGAGAAGCTAAGTAGAAAGAGGCACACTAAGAGGGACATTCATGGAGGACCCCAGGAAGGGAAAATAGTTAAGAACTCCTGGGTAAACTGGGAGGGGGTAGAAGGGAGTGGATGAGAACTTGAGGGATTGAGAAGGCCAAGTTGGGGGAGGGACAGAGGGGAAGACCAATGAAAGAGATATCTTGACAGAGGGGGCCATTATGCATTTAGGCATCCACAAGGATGAAGTCAGCTAAGACTTCTAGCAATAGTGGAGAGGATGCCTGAACTGGCTTTCCCCCATAATCAGATTGGTGACTATCCTAGTTATCATCGTAGAAATTACCTCCAGTAACTGATAAAATCAGATCCAGTGCCAGCCATTGGGCTGAGCTCCTGCAATTCAGTTCAAGAGAGGAAGGACAGATCATATGAACAAGGAGGGTCAAGAGCATGGTGGGGAAATCACAAAGACAGCTGACCTGAGTTAGTGGGAGCTCGAGGACTATGGACTGACAGCTTGAGAACCTGCATGGGCCCAAACTAGGCCCTCTGAATGTGGGTGACAGTTACGTAGCTTGATCTGTTGGGGGTGGCTGGCAGCTGGACCAGAACCTCTCCTGTGTGCATGAACTTGCTTTTGGGAGCCCATTCCCTGTGGTGAGATTCCTTGCTCAGCCTTGATACGGTATTGGGAGTGTCTTTGTCTTGCCTCAACTTGGTATGTCAGACTTTGCTGTCTCCCAAGGAAGGCCTTGCCCCCTGTGAAGAATGCATGTGGTGTGAGAAATGGGGAGGTGATAGAGGAGGGGAAATATTAATCCATGTTGATGTGTGCAGGATGCATTGTCAAGAAATCTGCAACTTAGTCTTAAGTAATACAGTACTTGACAGTGATAGCATTCACATAAATAAATAAGTCATACAAAGCAAAAGAGGCAAAATAAAACAATTGTTTTATCTACATACAATATAATGTATAATCTTTAAGTTCATATCTTCATATATCCTATCAATTAGATAGCAATTACATGAATTTTCCTCAAATTACCTTAAAAGCATCATTAAATGACAATAAAAAGACAACACGAGTTTCTGTTTATAACTTGATCAGTCAAGTAATAAATGTGAAAAGAATTCATAGTTGTATTAGTCATAATATTTTTAGATCCATGGTTACTTAAAAAACATGTTAATAAATACCCAATCAATTTGTGTGCTAAAAATATGTCCCAGAAAATTGTGAATTTTGCAGAACATTACAACAGTCACTAAACTCTTATCTTTGATCAAAATTGACAATTTTCTCACTATGTAGGCCTGACTGACAAGAAAGTCAATATTTCAAATTCAGTTTTCAAAAGAAAATAAAATCAACTATTTTAAAATTAAATATTTTAATTTTTCTTGCTCTCTATTGTTCTGGACTTCAAATATCTAAAATGGAAAGAAGAAATTTTGGTCTTATCCCAGAATAATTTTGAAAATAAGTTTCAAAAATTAGGTTTTACAATCCAGTTATTCAAATGCCAGTCTCTCAACCACCAATGCCACCAAAACCTCCATCAAATAATAAGGTATCCAAAGAATATATTTCCAATAATATTGAGAACTTTGGGGGGTGACAGTCCCCTTTGGGGAACCTGTAAAGGGTCCAGTCAAGGCTCTACAGGTGGTGGAGGAAAAATAACTAAAGGGGTCTGAGGGGGAAAAATAATTTACATGTTTCTTTATTCTTCTATATATCCCACAACAAAATGTTTACAAATCACTACAACCAGAAATTTTCGAGCCCTAGTGGCGTTCTTGAGCTGGAATTCTTTTTCACTTTAAAGAGAGATAAAAATCTTCACATAAAGAAAGTCCTGGCTATCAGCTCAAAGGTGGGAGTGGCTAGCAAATGTCCCATAAAGGTGTGTTGGATTTTGTCAAAGGGGTTTTCAACATCTAATGAAATGATCATGTGGGGTTTTTCTAGTTCATTTATATAGTGGGTTAAAGCTGATTTTTATAAGTTGAACAAACCCTGGATCTCTGGGATAAAGTCTACTTAAACAAGGTAGATGAAATGTAATCTTAGTGGATTTTTCCTATGATGAATATGTAATGTCCTTCCCAGGATCTTTTGATTAACTTCAGTTTGAAATGTATTTGGCCACATATTAAAATGGCTATACCAGCTTGTTTCTTAAGTTCATTTGCTTGGAATATCTTTTTCCAGCCCTATACCTTGAAGTAATGTCTATTCTTGATGTTGAAGTGTATTTTTTATATGCAACAGAAGGATGTATCTTGTTTTCATATCCATTCTTTTAGTCTGTGTCTTTTCATTGAGAGATTAAGGCTATTAATACTGACAGAAATCAATGACCAATGATTGTTAATCCCTGTTATTTTGTTGGTGGGGAGGTTTCCTTCTTTTGATTTTCCTGATGTGAGAAAAAGTATTTCCTGTGTTTCCATGGGTATAGTTAACTTCTCTGGATTAGATTTTTTTTTCCTTCTAGCACCTGCTGCAGGGATAGACTGGCAGACAGATAATGTTTAAATTTGACTTCATCATGGAATGTCTTATTTTCTCCATCTACGATGGTTGAAATGGACGTAGTGTTCTGGACTGGTATCTGTGGTCTCTCAGAGTCTGTGACACATCTGTCTAGGCCTTTCTGGCTTTTAGAATATCTATTGCAAAGTCAGGTGTAATTTTAATAGGTCCACCTTGCACTGCTAAATTTTTCAATTCCAGAGTCCCCTCACTGTATGTTTTCTTTATTGCTTCTATTTCAATTTTCAGGTCTTGAGGAATTTCATTTTTTTTCTTTAACTGTTTTTGCTTGGTTTCCTTTAAGAGATTTACTCATTTTCTCCAAGCTTATGCTTGTGTTTTCCTAGTTGTCTTTGAGGAATTTATTAATTTCCTTAAATTATTTTTGTGTTTTCCTTAATTTCTTTATGGTATTTATTCATTTACTCTTTAAGCCTCTCTATTATTGTCATATAGTTTGTTTTAAGGTCTTCATGTGCTTCAACTAGGTTGTAATATTTGTATTCTACCCTGGTATGATAGCTAGGCTCTGTTATTCTGTCAGGCATGTCCTGCCCAGCCTTGAACTCTTGAAAAGAACTATATGATGAGGCAGCATTCAAATGAGAAATATAGGATAATCAAATGTCAAAAGCTAACTGTGATGTCCTTAAACAACCTTTTCCCAACACCTATTATTACTAAAGAAGCATGAATCAATGAACATTTATAAAATAAAAAATATGTACACTGATGACATTATTATGACCAGGCGCTTGGAAAATACATGAATCATGATTTGGAGATCAGCAGGAATGGCTTTTTAAACAACCCTCCAGATTCCAAAAAGTCTCTTCAGATACTAGATCTGTCCCATGGTTTTGGCAACTAGAACAATAGCATCAAAGAAGAATCAAAAGACCACCGTGCTATGTGTGGTGGTGTTGATGGTTCTATATATTCCCTTCCAGACTTCCATGTACTCCTCCTGTTCATGCATTAAAGCTGTCATTGCCACTACCAGGTCATTAATCATTTCTTCTGGATTGTTCTGAAGATCTGTATTCATGTCTTATACTTTGGAAGCATCCCTAATGTCAAGTATAAACCTGACTATCTTGGAGTCACAGTTGATACCCTATTACTAAAACAAAACTTGTCCATTCCATCCATATGGGCTATGATCAGGTACTTACTGTTGGAGTCTCCTTCTCCCTTATATATTTCTTTTTTATCTGATACTGTGACCTCCATGCCCATGTCTAGGAAGCCACTTCTACTATCTTGCTGATGAGGGACATATTAGTGTCTGAGGAGACAAACTCAAAGAAGCACTCCTCAGCATGCAGTTAGATAGCAACAAAGTAGCCAAAGACCTTGACCAGAAGCCTGGCCAGAAGTACCTGCAGCTCTGCAGGTGTCATCATTCTGCACCATGCTGAAGCCTGAACCAGACTGCAGCCTCCAGAGCCACCACCACTGCAGGAGGTGTAATTTTTATCTAATTTTTAAAAAGAGGAAAGAAACAAAGAACAATTTCTATTAATATTATTATGTTAATAGAAACAAAAGAAAGATGAGGTATCTTAGGCATTTATCAGTTTTTAAGTTCCTTTAATGTGAAAGAAAAGCTTTCTTGTACCCCAAGCTTCTTTAACATAGAAAAACTACAAATTACCCAAAAGCACCATTTCTAGTTTGGAAATGTGTAATTTTTTAAAGTGCATTTGAATTGCTCAAAGTCAAGGGATTATTCTATTCACATTGTTTCTTGAAGAAATTTGTGCTATTGCATTTTAGGTAACATTCAAGTTGTAAGGTTGCACTAAATGCATTCTGACATTTGAAAAAATTATCATCCAATGTTTTCATGGGAAATGCATCATTTTAATCATGTTCAACACAGGAAAAACAGCTTCGGAGTTTAAGGACACCTGCATAATGACCTGGTCTTTTTAAAAGCCCAAGTTGTTATTTTTGTTTTTAACCCTGTCCAAACTATTCTCTACCTTTATTTGCCTTAATTCATTCCACTTGGGCTACCTAGAAAAGAACACAATGACTGCCTCCTAAACATTAAAATGTCAAACCAATAACACTCGGTGACATTTACTCACATAACTAACAATATGCACTTACTAATATTATACTCTCTACTTGAAGATGTGAGAAGCAGCTCTGAGACGAAAAAAAGGCAGTCCCTGTGTTTGGTATCTGTAATAAATTATTTAAAATGATAATTATGAAATAAAAACCATTATATGAATATGCAAATTCCATAGCACCAATATGAAATGTATTAATAGATTCTATACATCATTGATCAGAGTATCTCTCTATCCTATATTTTCTATACAAAACTTTTTAACCACTGACTTATTTCTCAGATGCTCATTGCATATTTCATTTGATTCAAGTATTAAAGGAATGCACTGCCTAGTATAGGAGACAAACATTATATATGCAGAAAATAAAATATCTAATAGATGATTGAGAAATGTATGATATAGGCAGAAAAAGTAATGTGTGTTCCAAAAAGAAAATCAACCCAAGGTAAAGCAATAGAGAAACATAAGGAAGTGGGGCTCCAATTATACAGAATGATGAGAAAGGCTCCTTTGTTCAGGTCATTAGCTTTTAATTAAATAAAGAAGAAGGTTTTATTTAACACATAAGGAAGATATAATTATGAATTTTTTATTTCCCATTTTTTCTTTTATTTTTGATATTATAACACTTCACTTTACTCCCTCCAAACCCTCCCATATACCCTTTCTTGTACTCTTTCAAATTTGTGGCCTTTTAAAAAATTGTTGTGACATTTATATATGTGTATACATATATATTCCTAAATGCAACCTTCTCAGTCTGAATAATGTTCCTTGGATGTCTGTTTCCAGGACTCAGCATTTGGTATTGGATAACCAATCAGTGTGCTCTTCCCACTCTCAGTATTCCTTAGTTGCCTGTAGTTCTTTGTGAAGGAATGAGGTCTGTGGGTTTTCCCAGTCTATTTTGACATGTCTATTATTGTTATACTTGTTCATCTCATGGATAGGCAGCCATGTTGGTGAGACTTAATGGGTGTAGCTTCTGACATTACTAAGAAACACAATCTCACAGCAAACACACTGATCCTCGGGGTCTTAAAATCTTTCTGCCCCATCTTCTACAAAGTTCCCTGAGGAGAGAAGCAAGCAAAAATCCTATTCAGCTATGAGAAGATATTTTCAGGAAAAGAATGAAATGTTTGAAAATCTCAAAATCATGCTTGAGTAAGTAATAGAAGGATGGATAGTACAGTGGATAAACATGACCCCCAAACTGAGATTTCAAAAGCAGACATGAGCCATTTGCTGTCAATTCATTACTATGCTAAAATTGGGCTTTATTAAAAGTTATGTCATAAATAATGGAAATAGTTTTGGATAGTAAGAAACAAAAACTGGTGCCTTGACCCTGTAGAGGTTGAAGAAAGAAAGGAACCTGAAAGTGTTAAGTCAGGAAAGAAGTGATAGTATCTTTAACTACAAGGACACCATTAAGAATGGTGGATATCTGCCTAAGACTGGAATTACTGGGTCTTGAGGTAAACTACTTCTCATTTTCCTAAAGAACCACCATACCGATTTCCAAAGTGGCTGCATGAGTTTGCACTCCTACAACCAGTGAAGGGGTGTGCCTCTTTCTCCACATCTTCTCCATCATAAACTGTCTTAGGTGTTTTGGATTTTAGCCATTCTGACAGGAGTAAGATGGTATCACAGAGTTTAGGCATATACCCAAAAGATGTTCATTTATACAAGGACATCTGTTCAACTATGTACATAGCAGCATTATTTGTAATAGCCAAAAACAGGAAGCAACCTAGATGCCTCTCAACTGAAGAAAGGATGGAGAAAATGTGGTACATTCACACAATAGAGTACTAATCAGCAGAAAAACACAATGGAATTCTGAAATTCACAGGGAAATGGATGTAAGCAGAAGAAACTATCCTGAGTGAGGTAACACAGGCCCCAAAAGACAAACACGGTATGCACTCACTCATATATTGGTTTTAGACATATAGCAAAGGATCACCAGCCTACAATCCACACCGCCAGGGAAGCTAAGAAACAAAGAGGACCCTAAGAGATACATACATGGCACCCTGGAAAAGGGGAAAGGGATAAAATCTCCTGAGTAAATTGGAAGCATGGAGGGAGGGGAGAGGGAGTTAGGGGAAAGAGAAGGGGATAAGAGGAGGGGAGAGGTCAGAATGCATGAACATGAAGTTTGAGACAGGGAAAGAATAGAGGAGAACAAGAAAAGACATACCATAATAGAGGGAGTCATTATAGATTTAAGGAGAAATCTTGCACTAGGGGATTATCCAGAGATCTACAAGGATGAACTCAACTAACAATCTAAGAAATAGTGGAGAGGCTACCTTAAAAGCCCTTTCACGATAATGAGATTGACAACTACCTAGAGCCTTCTTCTAGTAGCTGATAGAAGCAGAAGCATACACCCACAGGTAAATACTTGCAGAACTCCTGGAATCCAGTTACAGACAGGGAGAAATGATAAGCAAAGTGGTCGTGATGAGGCTGGAGAAACCCACAGAATCAGCTGATCTGAACAAGGGGAAGCTCATGCACCCCAGTCTGGTGTCTGGGATACCAGCATAGGACTGACCCAGACCCCTGAATGTGGGTTTTAGTTAGGAGGACTAGGAAGTCTATGGGGCCTCTACTAAAGGATCAGTATTTATCTCTAGTATAAAAATGGACTTTGGGAGCCCATTCCACATAGTGGGATGCTCTCTCAACCTAGACACATGGGGTAGGGCCTAGGCCCTGCCCCAACTGATATGACAGACTTTGAAGACTTCCAATGGAAGGCTACACTCTCCTTGGGAAGCAGAAAAGGGGTGGGCTGGTGTTTGGTGGGAGTGATATGGTAGGTTGGGAAGGTGAGGGAACTGGGATTGACATGTAAAAAGCCTTGTTTCAAAATTAAATAAGAAAGTTTTAACTTACCTATAAAAAGACACAGACTAACAGAATGGGTACGAAAACAGATCATCCTTCTGCTGCATGCAAGAAACACACCCCAACTTCAAAGACAGACATTACCTCAGAGTTAAGGGTTGGGAAAAGATTTTCCAATCAAATGGACCCAAGAAACAAGTGGGTGTAGCTATCCTAATATCTAACAAATTAGACTTCAAACTAAAATCAATCAAAAGAGATGAAGAATGCCATTTCTTATTCATCACAGGAGAAACCCATCAAGTAGAAGTCTCAATTCTGAATATCTATACCCCAAATACAAAGGCATCCACATTTGTAAAAGAAACATTACAAAAACTCAAATCACACATAAACGTCACACACTTATAGTGGACAATTTCAACACCCCACTCTCAACACTAGACAGGATCACCCGATAGAAACTTACCAAAGAAACAAAGGAATTAACAGAAGTTATGACCCAACTGGGCTTAACAGACATTTATAGAACATTCCATCCAAACATAAAAGAATATACCTTCTCAGAAACATGGAACCTTTTCTAAAATCAACCACATACTCAGAAATATAGCAAACCTCAATAGGTATCATATCAGAGCACCATCATTTAAAGTTAGATATCATCAACAATACAAATTGCAGAAACCTTAGAAATTGAACAATATGCAATTGCACCATTCCTGGGTCAAGGAAGAAATAAAGAAATAAAAGATCTTCATCAACTCCACATCTGACAGAGGGCTGAATTCCAAAATATTGTAGAGAACTCAGGAAGCTAGTTACCAAAAATAATAGAAATAAAAAGTTGGGTATAGAACTAAATAAATAATTCTCAATAGAGGAATCTAAAATGGCTGAGAGACAGTTAAGAAAGTGTTCAACATCCTTAGCCATCAGGGAAATTCAAATCAAAACAACTAGGAGATACCATCTTAATTCTGTCAGAACAGTTAACATCAAAAACATCAAAGAAAGTTTATCCTGAAGAGGATGTGGAGAAGGGGCAACTCATCTGCACTACTGGTGGGAAGTCAAACTCACAAAGCCACTTTGGAAATCAGTAATGCCATTCCTCAGGAAAATGAGAATCATTCTACCACAAGATCCAGGAATTCCACAATTAGGCATATACCCAAAAGATGCTCATTAACACAACAAGGACATCTGTTCAACTGTGTTCACAGCAGTATTATTTGTAATAGCCAGAACTTGGAAGCAAAGTACATGTCCCTTTACTGAAGAATGGATGAAGAAATTGTGGTATATTTACACAATAGAGTACTACTCAGCAGAAAAAAAAAAAAAAAAAAAAAAAAAAAAAAAAACAATAGTATCTTGAAATTAGCAGGCAAATGGATGGAACTAGAAGAAACTATCCTGAGTGAGGTAACCAAGTCACAAAAAGAGAAACATGGTATGTACTCACTCATATATGGATTTTAGACATATAACAAATGATCACCAGCCTAGAATCCACAATGACAGAAAAGCTAGGAAATATGGAGGACCCTAATATACACATACATGGTCCCCCAGAGAAGGGAAAATGGACAAGATCTCCTGAGCAAATTTGGAGCATGGGAGGAGGGGAAAAGGAATTAGGAGAAAGAGAAGGGGAGAAGAAGAGGGGAGAGGAAGGCATGAGGGAGTAGGAATATTTAGTCAGGGAAAGAACAGAGGAGAGCAAGAAAAGAGATACCATAATCGAGGGAGCCATTATAGGTATAAAGAGAAATATTGCCCCAAAGTAATGTCCAGAGATCTACAAGGATGACCCAAACTAACAATCTAAGCAATAATGGAGAGTCCACCTTAAATGCCATTCCTCGATAATGAGATTGACAACTACTATATATGCCATCCTAGAGCCTTCAACACCCACAGCTAAATCCTGAGCCAAATTCCTGGAATCCAGTTGCAGAGAGGTAGGATTGATAAGCATAGGGGTCAAGACCAGGGAGGAGAAACCCACAGAAACAGATGACCTGAACAAGGGGAGTTCATGGACTTCAGTCTAACAGCTGGGAAACCAGTATAAGACCAACCCAGACCAGACCCCCTGAACGTGGGGATCAGTTAGGAGGCCTGTTATGGGGCCTCTGGTAGTGGAACAGTATTTATCCCTAGTATATGAATGGACTTTGGGAGCCTATTCCACATAGAGGGATATTCCCTCAGCCTAGACACATGGAGGAGGGCCTGGGCCCTGCCCCAAATGATATGACAGATTGAAGATTCCCCCATGGAAGGCCTCACCCTCCCTGTGGAGCAGAAAAGGCATGAGATAGCTGGTTGTTGCAGGGGCAGGGGATGAGGGGACGAAAAGGGAACTGGGATTGACATGTAAAGCAAGATTTTTTCAAATTTAAATATAAAAAGTTATCAAAAAAGTGTTATAACAGATAAGAGTAAAGAAACTACAACTACTTAGAAAAATATTAATAAACATTGCTGAAATAGCAGTAAAATGTATGATTTCCTTTATCCTCATGGTCCCAAAGTCGAGACAAATCTTATCTTCACATCAGGTCCACTACTTCTACTGAAAACTGCTAAGGAATGTGGAACTTGCCAAATACCAATATGCCTTACTTAGTTTCAGGACTGGACCATACTCAGGGTCCATTCTTTCTACTAATGTGGCCAAGAGATGTGGAACTTCCCTTTCACTTGTCAGTCTAAATATTCTTATTAAGAATTTAAGCCCAAATTTCACATACTATTTCATTTTGCTACTAAAAATATATTATGTTTTCTAAGACATTTAGGCTAGTTTCTGCAGAACTAAATTAAACAGACCTGGCAAAGGCCAAAGAAATAATTTAAGACAACATATAAGTGGCAATAAAAAATTGTCCATTTTATAATGACCTCAACTCCCACTTCATCATTTTACCATATTTATTTACTTTACTTACATTTTACACTTATCTTTTTTATTATTTTTGTTAAGAGTAAAAAATAATGGTTTCAATTATGACAATTTTATATTAATATGCCACTATAAACTTGTTTATAACCCCACTTCTACTACTTTACCTCAACCCTCTTCAACTTTTCACTGGGTTCCTTCCTACTCCCCAGTAGTTCTCTTTCAATTTATCCCTACACACAAACACACACATTTCCATATTAAAGGAAAACATAAGCATTTTATCTTTGTTCCCCTTCCCATTACTTTCTCTTCTTCCCACTTCTCTTTTGCCCCTCAATTGCTCCCCTTCTACATAGATAGATAGATAGATAGATAGATAGATAGATAGATAGATATAGATGTAGATATATTGCGGTTAAATAAGGATCAGGATAAACAAATAGGATGAATACATGTTTATTCAGGGAGAAATAACTTACAACCTAGACAGATGAACACCAGCAAGTTCCACTGGATGCTCTCCTGTCTGAGTCCCGCCAGCAAGAGTTTTCCCTGGCTCTTCCTCAGACCTCCTTCCACAGGTCACTTCCACCCATGGCTCCACCCCACAGAAGGAGACAAAGTAAATATCTCACTACATAGATATATGTATATTCAAGTAAAATTTGTTTTTCTCAGTCTGACATGTTTTGCTTGATAAGAATAATTGAGTCTACCCCCTTTCCTGTAAATGAAATAATTTCATTAGTCATTATGGTAAAATAGAACATGCATATATATGTGACATTTTCATTATTCATTTATCAGTTAAAAAGTATCTAGTGTGGTTCCAAATCTTGGCTACCTTGAATAGAGCATATAAATAATATAAACATTAAGAATGGGTATATAAAGTGTACATCAATAAAAATGGGTGTAAATATGTGATATTCTCACTGTGCTGGATACATAGAACAAGATAGAAGCATCTGGATAAAAGGGAACATAATTGAGAAAATACCTCCATCAGAATGGCCTGTATGAAACATTTGTAAGACATTTCTTGATTAATGATTGATATAGGAGGACCCAGCCCACTGGGGGTGGTACCTTACCTAGGCAAGTAGTCCTGAGCTGTATATAATTTCCCAAATCTAGTCCTATCATTATGGAAGCAAGGACATATGGATCTAGGTCTAGGGTAGCTTCTGGTAAGAACAAAAAAACTGTGTCAATCAAGAGCCAAAGGTAGTCTCAGACCAGGGTCAACATAGGTCTCTGAATGGGACTTGGGGCAGTGTCCTAACTAAGAATGAGGGAAGCTCCAACCAGAGTTCAGAGATGTCTGTCATGCAAGCCAAGTGTATTCTTTGATGAGGGCAGAAAGAGGGTTTGAGGAGACTGGGCCCAGGAAGATAACAATTTGGGACAAGGGGAGGGGTCTTCATGCTTAATCTCAAAGTGGATTAGAATAGTCTGCAACTAGAAATAAGCGATGCAAAGAGATGGTCTGATAAGGACAGAGGGTCATCTCCAAAGGAGGGTGGTGGATAAAGACCTTCAACAAGGGCTATGCAAAGTTTATAATAGGGATGAGAGCAGTTTCCCGTCAAGACCAAGGCAGGTCTCAATGTAGACCTAGGGTGATGTTCCATCCATTATTAAGGAGATTTCAGTTGGTCTCCCACATAGGCCAAAAGTGGTTCTCAACAAAGGCAGAAAGATGTGGTTGGTACCATGGCCAAGGGAGGCCTCCAAAAGAAGACAAGGGAAGCTGTAATGAGGTCTGAAGGAAGTCTCTGAGCAGGGCCCAGGTAGATTTTACCAGAACTAAATGGAGCTCTGACAAAGGCAGCATGTGACCTCCAATCAGGTCCAAAGGAAGGTTTTAATGGGGGCCCAGGGGAGTCTCTTAACAAAGCCCCAAGAAGCTCGAATCATAGCCTAGGGTAGTCAGCAAGAAAGACAGGAGAAGGTTTAGACAAGGACAAAATGGTAGTCTCTAACCATAATCAAGGGAAACTTTGACCAAAGTTTAAGTTTCTAATGAGGGCCAAGATAGGGCTCCAGTAGGTCTGGTGGTAGTCTCTAATTATACCACAGTATGGGGGAAAGACCAAGATTTTCTCCAGTGCAGATGGAGGCCTTGGACAAGGTGTAGAAAGTTCTCTGAAAGAAATCAATAGCATTCTCCTACCAGACATGAAAGAATATGGGACAAGAGGTCAAAGAAGTCTCTAACTAGAACTGAGGAATTTTTCTGACAAAAACAGTGGAAGGCTGAGGGAATTTCTGACTATGGCGATCTCTGACTAGAGTCCAGGGAGGCTTTCAGGATAGCTGAAGATACACTTTGACCAGACTCAAGGGATGTCTCTAAAGGGGCACAAAGATGACTTCAAATGAAGATATGTGAAAGCTGCAAATAGGGGGAAGCAGTTTCTTCTCAAGCTGGGCTGAGAGGTACTCAGACTAGAACAGGCTATGTTTTCTCTCTCTCACTGAGTCAACAGCTCTTAAGAGAACCTAGGTAAATCTATGTCTGCAAAAAACATATACTCTTAAAGGGCAACGACAAGCTCAAGGAGAGCCAGGCAATGTCTCTGAGCCCCAAGGGACATCTCCCACCAGCACCTGCTATACAGATGTCTCTAGCCAAGGCAAACTGAGGCTGCTATGAGAAACAAAGGAAATGTCTGTGATTTCTAGAGGTTTGTGACAGTGGTCTGTCTCCAGTGAGAGAAGTGGGAGGCTTTGATACTTCAAAAAGCCCATCTGTGACCAAGGTACAGGTAGACTCAGACCAGTGTCTATGAAAGCTCCTACTCAGGTAGAGGATGACAGCTAACCAGAGTCAATGATGGCTTCTTCTTTTTTTTTTTTTTTTTTTTTTTTTTTTTTCATTTCACATGTCGATCCCAGTTCCCTCTCCCTCCCTCTCTCCTTCCCTCCCATGCTTCAATCAGATCTTTTCAAGACTGTGACTAGCACCAAATTCAATCTGTTACCATAACACAGGGAGCTTCCTAAGAGGGCAGAGGGTGAATTCTCGCAAGACATCTTAAGAGGGCTGAGGCCCCTATGAAACTAGAGCTGAGAAAGATTCCAAATGGAGCAGAAGGAGACTCTAGTGGGGCAGATGAATGTCTCTAATGATGTCATTATGGTAGTATCTGACCATGTTCCCACTAAGGAAACCTGAAAATATATTGAGGGGGATCTTTGACTTGGAAAGACAAAGTTCTGGGAAGAAGATGGGTGATCTGGGACCTAGGCCCAGGAAGCTTCAACCAAGAAAAAAGAAGGCTTCCAATGAGGGAAGAGGGTGGCTTCCATGAGGGCAAAAGTCAGTCCTTGCCTAGGGTCCTGGGAGGCTCCAAGTGGGCCAAACAGCATACTCTGGTCAGGGTCAGGGCATATTCTTCTTTTAATTTATTTTTTTCTTATTTTACATATTGATCCCAGTTTTCTGTCTCTCCTTCTCTGCCTCCCTCTCTCCCTGCCTCCCATGCCCCCCTACCATGCTACCCATCCCATTCCCCCCTCCACAGGGAGGGTGGTGCCTTCCAGGAGTGGTTACCAAAATCTGTCAAGTCATTTGGAGTAGGGACTAGGCCCTTCCTCCTGGTCAGGGCATATTCTTAAGAGGTCCTAATACAGTTGTCTCTGATCAGGGCTGAGTGAGGCATCAAAGGGATTGATGGAGACTCTGATAAGCTCAGAGTCTATGAAGAAAGGCATAGGAAAGCTTCAATAATTTATCAAGGTGTCCTCTGACCAGGGAAAAAGGAGATTTCCACCGGGGCCAAATGATGACTGATGGGAGTGGAGGCAATTCTCTAATCAAAGACCCAGAAAGCTGAGGGTTATTTAAATGAATGAAGGGGGAGACTGGGGCCAGGAACCAAGGAGTCTTTAACCATAGCCTAGAGGGTGCATTCTAGATTCATACAAGGCTAGCATTATAGCCATGCAATGCCCCTGGCCACTGAGAATGAGACTAAGATGAAGAACAAAGGCAGTCTCTTGACCAGAGATGAGGGCAACTCTAATCAGGGTAGGAGATTCATTCTACCAAGGGTCAAGGGAGGTTCTCAAGTGGGCCTAGGGGAGCCTCTCATCAGACCCAAGAATACTTCAAAGAGACAGAAACAAGCTTCAATAGAGTTAAGGGCAGTCTTTGACTAGACCAGATTGATACAACCAACCCATTTTCTGAGGGGGGGTTGACTAGGCCCTAGAGTACTTTCTGACTGGGGCCAAGAGCAGTCTCCTACCAGGTCCAACAGAAGTTAGGACTGGGCACTAATACTTTTTCTAACCAGAGCTGAGGAATGGTACTATTAGGTCCATGTAAGTTCTCAAATAAGGTGTCAGGGATCCTTAAAGTGGATCCTTGGCAGAACTGTATGAGCTGAAGGAAATCTCTGAACAGAGTCCAGGAGTCTCTAAGCAGGCCCAAAGACAGACTTTGACTAGTTTTTAAGAGAGCCTAGAGAAATCTCTGAAGTAACTGACCAGGCCTGGAGAAGGTTTCACAGAGACTTTAGGAAACTCTAATGGGGTTAGGACTGGGTCCAAGAGTGTTCTCTGACAAGGGAAGGGAGGAGCTGTGAGGAGTGATCAAGGTATCCTCTGAGCAGGATGAAGGAATGCTTCCAGCAGGGAAACGGAAGACTCTGATGATTCCAAGGGTGTTCTTCAACCAAATCTCTAGGAAACAGTGGTCAAAGTGGTCTCTGATGAAGGCAGAGGGAGAGTGTGGCCAAGAACAAAACTGGTCTCTGACAAGAACCAGGGAAAGCTACGACTAAATTCTGGATACAGTGGTTTGTGTGTATCTCCTGGTGATGTCTGAAGGCCTTTCTCTGAAGAGTTTAGCGTATGCCAATGATTAGGGATAAAGGGGTGGGTCTCTAAAGGAATCAGAGGAATGTCTCTGACCAGGGACCAAGGAGGATCCAATAGTGGCCAAAGAAAGCCCTAATCAATGCATAAGGCAGAATATGACCAGGGTCAGGTAGGCTCTTAAGAAGTCCTAGAGTTATCTCAGGCCATGCCTGCTGATGGCTTCAAAGGGACCCAGAAAGGTGCTAGTGGAGCTGAAGGTGGTCTCTGACTAGGTCAGAGTGAGAGTAAGACAAAGTCATTCTCTAAATAGTGTTGCAAGAGGGTCTGACCAGGAACTACAGGAAATATCCAGCTGGAACAAAAGTCTGTCTCCTGCCAGGCTCAAAGAAAGCTGGAACAAAGGACAATGCTTTTTCTGGAGCTAAGGGAGCTCACTCACTAAAACAGAGGAATGTTTCAACAAGGTTTCAGGGAATTTGCTTCTAGGGTCAAAGTGTTATCCTCTCAAGTTTTCAGGAAACCTCATAAGCAGGCCAAAGGCACAAATGGACCTTAGAGTAGTCTCCATAGGGCAGATGAAGGATGCAAATAATGCAAAAGCATTCTACCACCATTGTCCCAAGAGACTGCAATGAGGTGCGAATATGTACATACCATACATGGTGTCTCCACCCATGGTGAAGAGATGCTCTGAAAAAGACAATGAAGGGCTTCTGACTGGCACATAGGAAGGTTCCAATAGGACAGGAGGAGGCTCCAAGGATCCTGAGGAGGCCTTTGATGTGGACTAAAGGCAGTCTGCCACCAGGACTTGACATATGTTGATGTCCAACTAGAACAGAGGGATGCTACTATGAAACACCAAAGAGGTATCTTATCATAGCTGAGGGAGTTTCTCAAAGGCACCTAGGAGAGTGTATTCAATGAGGGAAAAGGAAGGCTTTAATTATGCCTTAAGGCAGTGTTTGACTAGGGCCCAGTAAAGCACTAAGCAGCCCAAAGGGCAGACTCTGACCAGGGTCCAGTGAAGTTTTTATAATTACTTAATGTGCTACCTGATAGGGCTTCAGAGGCTTCAATACAGTTTAAGGAGTCTCTCATGGAGTCAGGGCTAGGACCACAGACTGTTCTGTGACCATGGCAGATGGAGGCAAGGAGGTGTGACTAAGGTATTCTCTAACAAAGGTCAAGGGAGGCTTCTAGCAGAGCAAAGAAGGACTCTGGTGAGGCCAAAGCAATATTCTGATCCAAGCCCTAGGAAACTATGATCAGGGGTGAGGGGTCTGGGTTGAAAGGAGAAGAAGACTGGGACCAGGAATAAAGGCAGCCACTGACAAGAAGCAATGAATGCTTCAACCATAGCCAGGAGCTTTTTAGTAGGGGACAGGGGGGTACCCTAAACTAGATCCAGTGCCAGTTTCCAAAACAGGTAGAATTTGACACAGTTAGGGCCAATGTGGGTCTACAATGGGATCAAGATAATTTCTCCAAGAGTAGAAGGATGGCATGGATAAGGGCCAAAGACAGTCTCTGACTAGGTACTGGAAATTATGTGACCAGGCATAAGTGAGGTCCCAATCAGGGCAGAAGACAGACTGATGAGGGTCATAGAAGCCTCATAAAAGGACCTAGAACTTCATCTTACCAGGCCTGAAGGAATCTCCAAAGAGTTTCAAAGAGGTGTCAGTGGAGCTGAGGATATAGTTTCTAGCTGCCCATAATGGGAGTGTGAGAAAGGACTAAGAAATTCTTTGACTAAGGATGGGGAAAACATTGACCAGGGGCCTGGGTTTTTTCTAACATTTCACAAACACAATCTACTACCAGATATGAGGGAGGTTTGGACAAAGGTTAAAAACACTTTCCTGAGAAGGAAGGAGGAAAGGAGGGAGGGAGGGAGAGGGAACTGTGATGGACAGACATGCAGACATGTAAAATTAAAACAAAAAAAAAAAAACAAAAAACAAAAAAACAAAAACAACTTTCCCTACCCAGAGTCATTGGAGTCTCTGATCAGAACCTGTTAATAGTTTCTTCTAAGCAGGGCCCAAGAGCTCTCTCCAGCAGGAGAGAGGGAAGGCAGGAAGAGGGCCAACTTCCCCCAGAGAAGTCAGAGGAAGGTCCCTGGATAGTGCAGAACAAAGGATACAAGTGAACTACTAGAGGCTTCTCACTGTGGATCAAGGGCAATCTTCCACCATAATGTAACCTACAGATGTCTACAACCAGGGAAAAGGAAAGTTGCTATGAGGTTCCAAGGCAGTCCTAGTCATGGCAGAGGGATGCTTCAACTAGGACCAAAGGAGGTCTCCCATGGTCCTTAGAACTGCAATGTCTGATGAGGGCATAGGGAAGTTTAGGTAATACTCAAAGGCAATTTCTGATCAAGACCCAGGGAGGCTTAAAATAGTACATTCATAAGGATACTCTATTCAACAGAAGATGGTTTCAGGACAGGTTTGAGTACAGCTTTTAAGAAGGCCTAGGGCTTTCTCTGACAAGGCCTGAGGAAAGGATTCAAGAAGCTGAGGGAGAGAGAGTCTAACTGTCAAAGGTCCATGGGTGATTACTAAAAAAAGCAAAAGAACACTATGAGCAGGGACGAAGTTATTCTCTGACAAGGGACAAGGGAGGCTTTTACCAGGAACAAAGAGAGACTATGTCCCAGCTGTGGGTGGTCTTCCACCAAAGCCTCAGAAATGGGGTCCTAGGAGAGTCTCAAAGGGAGTCAGAGGAAACCAGGCACCAAAGCAATCTCTGAACAGAGATTATGGAGGCTTCAACAAGTGCTTGGGGAGGTCTCTTAGTGGGCTGAGAGCAGCCTCACTAAACAAGGCTGAAGAAAGCTGCAATTAGGGTAAAAGAAGTTCTGCCAGAAGAGCAGGGGAAGACTGGGATGATGGCAAAAGCTGATCTATGAGCAGTGCCCACAGATGCTCCAAACAGAGCAGAGAAACTTTCATAAATGTCAAAAGTATCTTAATAATATTGAGGCCCCTCTGAGAGTGAAGCTGAGAAGGGGTGCAATGGGTTGAGGGGAATCTCTGATAGTGGCCCTAGGGGAATTATCCAACCATGGCATAATTGAGAGAACTTAAGGGATGTCTCCACCTAGAAAAACAGAAGCTAATGTGAGGGACTCAGGAGGTCTGTGAACATGGCTCAGGAATCAATCACCAGGGTCTCAGAAATGTTGACAAGATACAGAGACATTCTCCCATGAGAGTAGAAGGCCATCTCTTTCCAGGTCACAGGGAGACTCCAAGCAGGCCAGAGGGTAGATTCTGACCAAGGTAAAGTTAAGTTCTTTCATCTAATGTTCTATAACATTGACTGAGGGAGGCTTTGATGACATTAAGTCAGGCAGAGAAGGGGTTGGGAATATAGGATCCAAGGTAGTGTCTGAGGAGGAAATAATGAGTCTTTGAGGAAACACCAAGGAATATTTGAATGGGGCCTAGGGAAGCTTCTGCTGGGATAATAGGAGAACTATGATAGGGACTGAAAACATTCTCTGACTACAACCTAAAAAAGTTGTGGTAAGACCAATGGGCCTCAGGCCACAGGAATGCAAGTATCTCTGACAAGGGCCCTGAAAACGGCAGAAGGCAGCTTACAACAGGAGAAAGGGAGGTTATAAAGGAACCAAAAAAATAAGAGACTAGAGAAAGGTCTAGGACCACAGACAACTGGACAGAAATGACTGCCACCAAAGTAAAATGTTGTCTCTGACTAGGGCAGAGCAGAGAATTTACAATTGGGCCAGAGGGAAGACTGAAGGGGGACAAGGGTGGGTCTTAAGTGGATATAGGGTAGTTTCTCATTGGGCATAAGAGAGGAGATTTCACAGGGACTAAGAAGGGTTCCAGTTAGACAGAGCCTATTCTGACTAAAATAGAGAGAGGGTGTGAACAGGGACCAGAAAATTCTCAGACTGGAGCTATAAAATGTTTGATAAGGAATGGGGTGGTCTCAAACAGGGGCAGGGGGCAGGTTTTATCAGAGAGGTGGGGTCTGGGGTGAGAGAACAAGGCATTTTCTGGACAGTGAAGAAGTATGCCTTAATCAGGGTTGAAGAAGCTCCATCCAGGGAAAAGGGGGTTCTCTGACACAGTCCTTGAAGCTTATTAGGGCAATTGAAGGCAGAATATGAACAGGGCCAAGAGAAATCTCTGACACTGTAGAGGCCAGTCTCTGGAGTGAGCACTGGTGGGCTACAAAGAGGAATAAAGCCACTTCAGTCAAAGTGTCAGGGACACAACAAACTGGGCCTAGAGATTTTTAGATGAGGACAGAGAGATATCTTTACTCGGGGTGGAGGGATCAGCACTCTCAAGAGGACTGAGAGAAATTTCTGGCTGTGTAGCAGAAGCTGCTTCCAGGGACCTAGGGGTGACCATTGCCCAGGAAGCTTTGACCAAGGCCAAGGGAAGTATCCACTTGGAACCTAGGAGGGCCTCTCTAATGAGGGCATAGGAAGGCATGGATGCAGATAGAAAGTCTTCTCAGACCAGTGTTTATGGATGCTTCATCTATGGCCTAGAGAAGGTTCCTAGTGGGGCCAAAGGCAGTTTCCAAATGGGGCTACAAAAGGTCTGCTATTGTTGCAGAAGTCAGCCTTGATGAGTACAGGGTAAGGTGTGACTAGAGTTTAGGGATATCTAGAAGCAAGCAAAGGGCAAACTGACAGTCAGAGGAAGGCCTTGTGAGGGACTACAGACCTTGAACTATGGCTTGCGAGAAGTTTCATGGGCAAAAGGGGAGGCTCTAATTGAATTGGGTTGAGTCAAAATGCAGCATCTGAAGCATCTTAGGGGATATAATTAAGTGATGGGAATATGATGACTATGTGCTGATTAACCAAGGAAGTAGTCTATAAGGGACAAAGGGGCACTCTGATCAGGGCCTAGGGCATTCTCTGATCCAATAGGAAACTATGATCAGTGCTATGGATCTTTCAGATAAAGACAAAGATATTGGAGCCAGGAATCATAATGCCTTACCAGGGCCATAGGAAGCTTTGGACTGTGTGCTGTAGGTCTCCAAGCAGTCAATTCAGTCTATCTCTGAATTGGGTTGGGGAAGGCTGTGAACACAGCTAAGAGTGTTGTCCAACAAAAACAGAAAAATGTCTGTGACTGGTGATTAGGGCATATTCCATAATGTCGGAAGTCTATTTCTGATGAGAAACAAGAGAAGCCATGTGCAGGGCACACAGAAACTGAATAGGGTCAATAAAGGCTCTTAAGTGGGACTAGTGCAGTCTCCCACAAGGACTGATCCGAGGTTTCAAGGGGGCTGAGAGAGGATCATTTAAGACAGGCCAGTCTCTAACTTGGCTAGATTTGAGGGGGTGAGAAGTGACCAATGGAATCTCTGACTAAGGCCATGGGAATTTATTACAAAAAACTAAGGTAGGTTCTGACAGAGACACAGTGCTGTCTCCCATCAGGGCTGAGGGAACCTGAGACAAAGAGACAAGGCAGTTTGAACAAAGTAAGGCCTCAATCAGGGCTGAGGAAAGCTCTGTCCAAGACCAAGGCAGTTTTCTATCCATAGTTCTTGCAGCCTATTAGGACTATCAAAGGCAGAATTCATACAGGAAGAAGAATGGCTTCTGATGGGTAGGAGTCTTATCTCAGGAATTGATAATGGGTAGCATGAGGCTATGAGAATAAAATGGGTGCTCTGACTGTGGCCAGGGGTTGTTGGGTGATGGGCATTGTGGAAGACTTTGACAAGGAAAAGGGTTGCTCCACCCAAGGCCAAATATGGCTTCTGGCAATGCCAAAGGAATAATCTGATCTGGACATGTGGTGTTCTCTAACTCAGACCTTGGTCAGGGTCTAGGACTGAGAACATGAAAGTGGAGGGATTGGAGCCTAAAGCAGTCTTCAACAAGGCCTGGGGAAGGTCTACTACTGCTGCAGAATTTCACTGTGATTGGTAATGATCTATGACCAGTGTCCTGGGAGAGAACACAGAAAGCAAAAAGCCAACTTTAACAAGAGTAATGGAAGCTCTTTAGAGGTTCTGGAACTCTTTCATTAGGAACTAAGGAAGACTTCAAAGTCAAAGAGGAAAGATATATTTGGATTAGGACTTCCTCCAAGTACAATCTCTTAAATGGACAGAAATGGCTGGTGGTTTAGGAATGGGAGGACAGTCAGAAGTAAAAGTGTGCTTTAACCAAGCCCAAAGGAGGCTGCCACCAGGGCCAAAGTAGCACTCTAAACTGGAATTAATATATTCTATGCTAAAAAGCACTGAAATCTATGGTTGTTTGAAAGAAAATGGCTCCCATAGGATTATAGGGAGTTACACTATTAGGAGATGTGGTCTTGTTAGTGTAGGTGTGGCCTTTTTGGAGAAAGTGTGCAAGGCTCAGTGTATCTCTCTTCCTGCTATCTGCTGATCTACAAATAAAACCCTCAGCTACATCTCCAGCACCATGCCTCCCTGTATACCACCATGCTTCCTACCATAAAGGCTGTAAGCCAGCCTTTATAAGAGTGACCGTGGTCATGGTTTCTCTTCACAGCATTAGAAATTAAGACAGAATCTACAATCATGGAGTGAGGTTCCAGGACCCGGTCTGATGAAGTCAAAGGATACTAAGCACAGGAACCACAAGTCCATGAAAATCTTTGACCAGAGTCTGGAATAGATATCTAGGCATGGTGTGAAGCCTGTGTCTCAGATACAAAAGTGGCTGTGAATAGGGTGAAGAGGGTTCTTGAACAGGGAAAGAACAAGGTCTCGGACTGTCAGAGGCTGAGAGCAAAACATAACCAGCAAACAGTGCCAGACAAGGTTTCTGAGTAGATCTGGAAGCTGTTTCAGAATAGAGTCAAGAAAGGTGTTTAAAATGGGCCATGGTAATCTCACAATGAACTGAGAGAGGCTCTGGTGGAATCCAGATTAATATCCAGGATAGAAGTCCATCTCTGGTGGGTGTAGAAGTCTCTGCCAAGGGTTGAGGCCATCCTCCAACAAGGGCTGAGGAGGGACAAAGGCAGCTAGTATATGAACAGCATAAAAAGGTTTTTCTTTGATGGGGCAATAAGGGTCTCTAGCAATTGTTTAAGAAGGATTGTACCAGAACAGAGGGAGCTCTCTATGAGACTGAGGGTAGTCTCTTAGGAGGAGCTAGGGAAGCTCTTAATAGGAGCTACTAATATTCTCCAACCAGGTCTTGAGCGAGGCTCCAACAGAGTTGAGGGAGGCTTCAACTATACTGAGTGAGTCAGAAAGAATAGAAGGAGGTTCTTACCAGGACTGAGAAAAACTTGAGATGGGAACCTCCAAGTTGTGTCATTGGGTGGTCTCTTTAAACAACTGAGGGTGAATTGGGCAGTGGGGGTAGACATCTTTAATCACAGCACTCTGGGGGGGGGAGGGCAAAGGCAGGTGGATCTCTAAGATTGAGGCCAGCCATGTCAATAAAGTGAGTTCCAGGGCAGCCAAGGCTACACAGAGAAACCCTGTCTCAAATAACAAAAACAAAGCAAAAAAGATGAGGGTGGTTTCTTATCAAGGAAGAGAAGCTCCAACTGGTCTCCAACTAGGCCCTCAGGAGGGCAGGCTCCTAGGAGAATTGATAGAAGCAATTTGAAGTTAATCTCCAATTACAACCACAGTTGAGGAAACGTCAAACACATTTAGGGCTGTCACTGAAGTTTACTGAAGGCTATTTCCAAGTAGAGCAGAAGAAGGCTAATACAAACAAGGGAAGTCTGACTCTTGGGGGTTAGGGTCTAGAACCAGGTTAGAGCCTGCCTCAGAGGAGAGCTGAGGGAAGTTCGTGGGTGGCTCCTCTAAGAGTTGACAGGAGACTGGAGACAGAATATGGTAAAGCCTGAGGGGGGGCTTGTCTGAAAGCCCTTGGTATTTCCCAGGCATTTCCACAAGGTGATCCTGAATTACTTTTGGGGAGTTGCACCTTGACAGGTCAGAAAGGGAAAGGTCATAAATAGACGACCTTATTTTCCTATTTTTTTAAAACAGTTTAAGTGAAATACATTTTATGTGGTCACAATGAGGATATATCCAAGTTATTATATACAACAGAACTAATGTGAAGTAAATGAAAGCTGAATTAATTCGGGCAGTGGTGGTGCACACCTTAAATTCCAGCACTGGGGAGGCAGAGGCAGGCAGATCTCTATGAGTTCGAGGCCAGACTGCCCTACAAATCTACACAGAGAAACACTGCATCGAATTTCTTTTTTAAAAAAAGGCAGAATTGTTTCAAAAGTCTAAGTTTTTATCTTGTATTCTTGTATTTTTAAAGGCTGTTTCAATGTCCTTACCACTTTGAATTATTTTGTGTTACTAGCAAAATGGGAATTCTTTATTTTTTAAATATCTTTTTTTATTTTATATAACCAAGTCCATTTAAATGAAAACAAACATTGATAGACAATATTTGGGAATTGGGCGTCGTTCTTTCCAAATTACTTCCTGTTGGTAAGGGGTGCTGTCATCGGGGATTCGAAGAAGATTCAGAAATCCTGGCGATAGTCTGTAAGGATGTTTTTTCCAGCTGCTTTAAATGTAGGATCACCTGGTACTCTGTTTCAGGTGGTCTGGCTTGATCAAACCACATTAGTCTGGAAGGAATCCACATCTTTTCATTTTCTGTGGAAACAAAAATAGAAATCTTTCTCCCCAGTAACTTGTCCTTGAACTTAAATTTGGGAGTCAACGCATTTTTTAATTTAATTTATTATTTTACATGTCCATCCCAGTTTCCTCTCCTTCCCTCCCTCTCTCCTTCCCTCCCTTTTACCCTCTCAGCCCTCTCACATGCACTCTAACCACCCTCCACTCCCATATCCCCACCCCAATCCCATATGTAGGGGAATGCAATCCAGTTGGGGTCATGTAGGTCTGACAGGTCATGTGAAGTAGGGACTAGGGCTTCTCTCCTGTCTCTAGATTAAGGCAGTTATCCCTCCATGGGGGATGTGTTCATAAAGTCCTTTTGTGCTCCAGGGATACATCCTGGCTCCACTGTCTGAGGTCCCTTAGACTGCTCAGTCCTTCTGGCTGAGACACACATTGAGGGGGGCCTGAATCAGTCCCATGCTGGCTTCCCAGCTATCAGTCTGGTGGCCTGTTAGCTCCTCCTTGTTCAGGTAAGCTGTCTCTATGTGTTTCTGCCGCCTGGTCTTGTCTTCTCTATCTGTATCTGAGTTCAACTTCGACTCAGTGTTTATGTATGGGTGTTTTCTCCTGTTTCCAACAGGCATTAGTTGAGAGATCCATGGATAAGGTAGTTGTTGGTCTCACTCTCCGGGAAGGGCATTTATGGTAGCCTTTCCACAGAAGCTCAAATTGTTATTTGGCAGCAGTCCTGTAGTTCTCTAGACAATTTTTGAGTTCAATTTTATCTTCAAACCAATATTGGCTCCCTCTTTTATGTTCTCTCTCTCTCTCTCTCTCTCTCTCTCTCTCTCTCTCTCTCTCTCTCTCTCTCTCTCTAACTCTTTCTCTCCTGTCTTCTATTCCTAACCAGGCTCAATCTTCCAGGTCGCACATGTTTTCCTTTCCTCCCCCTCATTTTCTCCTACTTCTCTCTCCATTCGCTGAACCCCCCCCACACTTCCCCTGAGCTCTGGGGGACTTGTCCCTTAGGAGTTCTGTGAGGGACTTTATATGAATCACTTAGAATACACCTTGTATCCTAGTTCCTCTGGTGGTGTGAATTATAGGCTGGTGATCCTTTGATCTAGGTCTAAAATCCATATATGAGTGAGTACATACTGTGTTCCTCTTTTTGGGACTGGGTTACCTCATTCAGGATGGTTTCTTCAAGTGCCATCCATTTGCCTGCGAATTTCAAGATTCCATAATTTTTCTTCTGCAGAGTAGTATTCCATTGTGTAGATGTGCCACATCTTCATTATCCATTCTTCAATTGAGGGGCATCTAGGTTGCTTCCAGGGTCTTGCTATTACAAATAGTGCTGCTATGAACATAGTTGAACACATGTCTTTGTTGCATGGATGTGAATCCTTTGGGTATATGCCTAAGAGTGGGATTGCCAGGTCCCGTGGTAAACTAATTCCCATTTTCCTGAGGAACCACCATACTGATCTCCAAAATGGCTGTATGAGTTTGCACTCCCACCAGCAGTGGAGGAGTATTCCACTTTCTCCACATAATGTCCAACATGAGTCATCATTGGTGTTTCTAATTATAGCCATTCTGGCAGGAGTAAGATGGTATCTCAAAGGTATTTTGATTTGCATTTCCCTGATAGCTAAGGATGTGGAGCATTTTCTTAAGTGTCTTTCAGCCTTTTTGATTTCCTCTATTGAAAATTCTTTCTTCAGTTCTGTACCCCATTTTTAATAGGGTTATTGGTGTTTTGTTGACTAGTTTCTTGAGTTCCTTGTTTATTTTGGAGATCAGCCCTTTGTCAGATGTAGGACTGGTGAAAATCGTTTCCCAGTCTGTGGGCTAACGTTTGGTCTTGTCCACTGTGTCCTTTGCCTTACAGAAGCTTCAAAGTTTGAAGAGGTTCCATTTATTAATTGTTTCTCTCAGTGTCTGTGCCCCCTAGAGTTATGTTCAGGAAGCGGTCTACTATACCAATTTTTTCAAGGGTACCGCCAACTTTCTCTTCTAAGAGGTTCAATATGGCTGGATTGATGTTGAGGTCTTTGATCCATTTGGACTTGAGTCTTGTGAAAGACATGGGTCTTTCTGCAATCTTCTACACACCCTCATCCAATTGTGCCAGCACCATTTGTTGAAGATGCTGTCCTTGCCCCATTGTATAATTTTATCTGTTTTGTCGAAAATCAGGTGTTCATATGTGTGTGGGTTAATATCAGGATTTTCAATTCGATTCCATTGGTCTACCTTTCTATTTTTATGCCAACACCAGACTGCTTTCAGAACTATAGCTCTGTAGTAGTGCTTAAAGTCAGGAATGGCGATGCCTCCTGAAGTTCTTTTATTGTATAGGGTTGTTTTGGCTCTCCTGGGACTTTTGCTTTTCCATATAAAGTTGATTATTTTTCTTTCAAGTTCGGTGAAGAATTGTGGTGGGATTTTAATGGGGATTGCATTGAATCTGTAGATTGCTTTTGGCAAGATTGCCATTTTTACTATGTTTATCCTACCCATCCAAGAGCAAGGGAGATATTTCCATTTTCTGGTATCTTCTTTAAATTCTTTCTTTAGAGCCACAACGTTCTTATTATATAGGTTTTTTACTTGTTTGGTAAGCGTTACACCAAAATACTTTATGTTGCTTGTGGCTATTGAAAAGGGTGATGTTTCTCTGATTTCTTTCTCTGTCTCTTTGTCATCTGAAAAATGGAGGGATACTGATTTTTTTGAGTTTATCTTGTATCCTGCTACTTTGCTGAAGCTGTTTATCAGCTATAGGAGTTCCCTGGTAGAGTTTATTAGGTCACTTATGTAAACTATCATATCATCTGCAAATAGAGACAGTTTGGCTTCCTTTTTTCCAATTTGGATCCCCTTTATCTCCTTTTGTTGTCTTACAGCATTAGCTAGAAATTCTAACACGATATTGAAGAGATACGGAGAGAGAGGTCAGCCCTGTCTTGTTCCTCATTTTAGAGGAATTGGCTTAAGTTTCTCTCCATTCAGTTTGATGTTGGCAGTTGGTTTGCTGTATATTGCTCTTATTATGTTAGGTATGTTCCTGTTATCCCTGACCTTTCCAATACCTTTAACATGAAAGGGTGTTGAATTTTGTCGAAGGCTTTTTCTGCATCTAGGGAGATAATCATATGGTTTTTCTTTTTCAGTTTGTTTATATGGTGGATCACGTTGATAGATTTTCGTATGTTAAACCATCCCTGCATTCCAGGTATGAAGCCTACTTGATCATGGTGGATGATTTCTCTGATGTATTTTTGAATTCGGTTTGCCATTATTTTATTGAGTATTTTTGCATCGATGTTCATCAGGGATATTGGTCTGTAGTTTTCTTTCTTAGTTGTGTCTTTGTGAGGTTTGGGTACCAAAGTTATTGTGGCCTCATAAAAAGAGATTGGCAATAAACCTTCTGTTTCTATCTTGTGGAACAGTTTGAGGAGTAGTGGTATTAGTTCTTCCTTGAATGTCTGGTAGAATTCTGCACTGAATCCATCTGGCCCTTTTTTGTTAGCATGTGTCTTTTTATAGGTGATTATGGCCATCAATGTTGAGGGTGATTAAGGACCATTGATTGTTGATGCTTGTTTGATTTAGGTTTGTTGTTGGCAGTGGTATTGTGAATATATTAGTTCTGCTTTACCCTTGTTTCCTGGTGGAGTTGGATTATCTGTTGCCTACATTTTTGTGGGCGTAGTTACCTTCCTTGGGTTGGACTTTTTCTTCCAATAATTTCTGTAGGGCTGGATTTGTAGATACGTATTGGAAAAATCTGGTTTTCTCCATCTACAGTGATTGAGAGTCTTGCTGGATATAGTAGCCTAGGCTGGCATCCGTGTTCTCTTAATACTTTTAGAACATCTATCCAGGACCTTCTGGCCTTGAGGGTTTCCATGGAGAAGTCAGGTATCATTTTGATAGGTCTGCCTTTATATGTTACCTGTCCTTTTTCCTTCACTGCTCTTAATATTCTTTCTTTATTCTGTATGCTAGGTGTTTGATTATTATATGTTGAGGTGTCTTTTGTCTTTGGTCCAGCCTATTTGTGGTTCATTATGCTTCTTGTACTTTCATGGGCATGTCCTTCTTCAGATTTGGAAAGTTTTCCTCGATGATTTTGTTGAATATGTTTTCGGCACCTTTGAGCTGGACTTCCTCACTTTCCTCTATGCCTATTATTCTTAGGTTTGGCCTTTTCATGGTGTCCCACATTTCCTGGATGTTTTGTGTTAAGGATTTGTTGGATTTATGATTTTCTTTGGTCAATGAATTTATTTCTTCTAGTTTATCTTCTGCGCCTGAGATTCCCTCTTCCATCACTTGAATTCTGTTGGTTATGCTTGTGTCTGTAGTTCCTGATTTTTTTGCCCATTTTTTTCTTTTTCCAGCATTCTTTCGGTTTGTGTTGACTTTAGTTTCTCTATTTTAGTTTTCAAGTCTTGAACTGTTTTCCTTCACCTGCTTAATTGTTTTTTCTTTGCTGTCTGTACTTTCCTTAAGGAATTTTTTTCATTTCTACCACTTTTTTGTTTGTTTTTTCCTCCATTTCTTTAAGGGATTTTCTCACATCTTCTTTGAGGGCCTCTATCATTTTTATGATGGTAATTTTTAAGTCGTTCCCTTCTGCTTCCTCTGCTTTAGATTCCCTAGATTCTGGTGGTGTCATGCTTGTCTTTCTGTTGTTAGATGTTTTCTTGTATTGCCTTCTTCCCATAGCTTACTCCAGTAGGTGTTGCTGGGGTCTCCCCTTCTCTCTATGGTACTTCCCCGGTGGGCTTATGTGGGTCTGAGATTCAATATCTGTAGCTCTGTGTGGTCCAAGCTCTCTAGAAGGTCTCTCCACAGATGGGGACCCAGGGATGGGGTCAAGGATGAGGATCCAGTTGAAGATGCCAGCAGGAACTCACAGTGGTCCTGCAGAGATAGGCAGATCTCTGGAAGGTGCCTGGGACTCCAGCAGAGGACTGGAGGTGGGGGTCAGAGACCAAGCAGGTGGAAATTACGGGTGGTCCAGCGTGGATAGGCAGGTCTCCTTTGTTCATAATTGCTCTGAGAAGTCTCTGAAGTCAGCAAAATGGGAATTCTTAGAGACAAATGTTGATAGGAAACTGAAGGACATAATATCTGCAACCTCACTCTTCAAAGAAAATTGTCTAATCCCTTAAAAATCTCAAATCTATGTGCAATGATTGTGTAATATATTATTGTTTTGTTTCAAACTGCTCTGCATAGTAGAACAAATGAATTAATATATACAGATATAGATGATATAGATATAGATATAACAAAATTCCAAATAGTCTTTATGCTGTATGGAAATTACCACACCTCAAAGCTAATGATACTGCATTCATTTAGGGCCAAATACTTTTTTTCTCCCAAAATGAGCAAGTCATCCAGCATAATTTCAGCCAAGTTGCTTAAAATCCAGTCAACTTGCTCCAGCTAATTACTGACATAACTGTGACTTTTCAGTTTTGTTTTTTACTAATCTGAACTAAATAGAATGAACATATTGTACAGTAGTAGCTACTAAACCTTTAATTTAATGATCTACAAAAATGTCATTTAAAATGGCTAACATCCAACAGGGAAAAGTAATATCACCCCCAATGGCTCACTTCCCTTCACTTAGAGGCACGCCATAAAAATCAAGGTTGTGTTGCCAGGACTAAGAAGTGGATACATTCTCTTGACTGGATTACAGTAGGGATTTCTTCTTTTGGCTATGTATACTAGTGTGTGTATGTGTATATATATATATATATATATATATATATATATATATGTATGTGTGTGTGTGTGTGTGTACACATATATACATGTATATATACATATATATATATATAATCATATATAATCATATATCAGTCTGTAGTAGTTGTGATCTTCAGATGTAGTGCCTGCTCTTGCTAGCTAGTAACATTTCACAGAAAAACCTCCTTAGTTATTCTTAACTTTTTCACTCCTTAAGTATCAGTTTTTGTCCATAGTATATGAACACAAAGTGGGTTTTTTGTTCACTTTATTTTAAAAATATTTAGATGAGAAAATACAAAGATGGTATGTATGTTACATGCACTTTCGCAACAGCCAGGTCCCACAGCCATGACAGCCCCAAAATAACACACAGAGACCCTATTAGTTATAAAGCTGTTGGCCAATGACTAGATCTTCTTATTGGCTAGCTCTGTCTTATATATTAACTCATTTCCATCAATCTAAGTACTTCCATGTGGTCTTACCTTACCAGAGAGAGGGTCCAGACATCTTCTCTAACATTCTACATGTTGACTCCTAGCCCTGCCTGTTTTGCTTTCCTGTTGGCCAACAGGGCCAACATTAACCAATAAGAAAAACATAATTACAGAATGACATTTCCCATCATCTCCTCTTTTCTATCTAAAATAAAAAGAAGGGTTCTAACTTTAACATAGTAAAATATATAACAAAATACTTATCAAATAAGAACTATAGTTAACAATATTCTGTCCAATAACATTTAGCAAGATTTAAAGAAAATATTCCATCATCTATCCTCTATTTGGGAGTCTAAATTCTTATATGTAAGTTATCTTTAATCCTAACTAAGAAAAACTATAACCATAACTATCTGTCTTCAACTCCATCAAAGGCCACAGACAGATAAAATATAAACTTTAACTGGGCGTTGTTCATGCACACCTTTAATCCCAGTACATGGAAGTCAGAGGCAGGTGGATCTCTGTGAGTTCAAGGCCATCCTGGTCTACAGAGCAAGTTCCAGGGACAGTCTCCGAAGTAATAAAGAGTAACCCTGTCTTGAAAAACCAAAAAATAAATAAATAAATAAAAATAAAAATAAAACAATAAACTCTAGAAATGGCAGAGACATCTTGCTACCTGGACAGCCATCCAAAGTTCTTCTGTAAAATGGCACATCCATCTTCGGCCCAGAGGCCACAGTGTATCTGGCAGGCTTCTCAGCAAAGAAGGAAATTTCAAACTGTCCCACCTGTGTTGGAAGTTTGTCAGTCACTTTTTTCTGTGTCCTGCAGAATATCTAGCAGACTCATCTATGAAGCAGGAATCCTGTAGCACTATCCTTCTTGTGTCAGCAGTCACTTTTTCTGGGTAGTACATGTCCAGTTTACACAGCATAAAGTCAAATAGTCCAGATGAGCAGTTTCTTGCCCAAATGGCTAGCCTTGCAATATTGGGAGTAAAATCCATAACAAGTTTCTTCAATGTCCATCTTCCTTTCTGACACAGGTGATGTTGCCAGGAATGGTTATGTCTCACTGTCAAGAAAAACCCTAAACCATTTTAAATACCATATCCTGCATTTTTTGAAAGGTTTGAAGAATGCCTATCTGTTATGAGTAAGGTTTTTCTGCCAGCCTGGGCCCCCTGCCACGCCAGCCCCAAAGAACATACAGAGATGCTGTATTAGATATAATGCTGTTGGCCAGTTACTAGATTCTTATTGGCTAGCTCTGTCTTAATTATTAACCAATTTCTATTAATCTAAGTACTTCCACATGGTCTCATCTTACCAGAGAGTGGGCCTGGTGTTCTTCTCTCTCTTCATCCTCCATCTTGACTCCTCCCTACTCCTTTCTCTCTTCTCCTTGTCTCCTATTCCTGCCTATCTTGCTTTCCTTTTGGCCAACAGTGCTTTATTCATTAACCAATAGGAGAAATGTATTTACAGAATGACATCTCCTATCACCTATCCATTTGAAATATATCTCTATATATCTATAACAACCTAACAAACCTAACTATAAGTTTTAACTATTATATGTAACTATCTATAATTTGTACTTAATTATACATCACATTTTTTATTTATTTATTTTTATTTAATTTTATATAACAAAGTCCAATTAAATGAAAACAAACATTTATACACAATATTTGGGAATTTGGGCGTCGTTCTTTCCAAACTACTTCCTGCTGGTAAGGGGCGCTGTCTAGGGGGATTCGAAGAAGATTCAGATATCCTAGCTGTAGTCTGTAGGGCTGTTTTGTCCAGCTGTTTGGAATTATACATCACATTTTTAAATGAGCCATATAAACAAAGTACTTAAACAAGAGGAGACATGTACAAATCACAAAATTGACCTTAAATTTGTATCAATAAATGAAAATTCATTCCAATTTCTATACTATAATCCCCTTTTTACCTTAAAAAAAGGGATTGGTTGTGACTATTAACCATTTAAAACCAACCCCATTTAGATAAAAACAAACATTTATAGACAATATTTGGGAATTTGGGTGTTGTTCTTTCCAAACTGACTCCTGCTAGTTGGAATCCTAAAAAGATGCCGAAATCCTGGCTGTAGTCTGCAAGGGTTCCTTGTCCCAGCTGTTTTGAATGTTGAGTCACCTGGAACACTGTTTCAAAGGGGGTCTTGCTTGAACAAACTGTGTTAGACTGGAAGGAATCTACAGATTTTCATTTTCTGTGGAAACAAAAATAGAAATTCTTTTCCCCAGTAACCTGTCCTTAGACTTAAATGTTGAAGTCAACACAATTTTAAAAAGTATAAATTGGATTAATTCAGCAGCATTGATAATCAAGTGTGTTTTAGCAGTTGTTCCTTCCTTCACAATTGAGCAATTCAAAGACAACACAATAGCATATACTGTCCAGACTCTCTGTGTGTTTACCATCTTTAGGTGACCTTTTTATTACTCTATTTATTATACTTCTATTCTTTTTTTTTTTTCATTTTTTGAGACAGGGTTCATCTGTGTAACTTTGACTGCCCTGGAATTCACTCTACATACCAGGCTAGCCTCAAAAATCACAGAGATCTGCTTGCTCCTGGAATTAAAGTTGTGTGCCACCACACCTAGCTACTCTTTCCTTCTTTCTTTCTTTCTTCCTTCCTTCCTTTCTTTGTCTTTCAAAAACCACTTTATCCTGTTTCTTTTTCTCCCTGAAGCCTATGTATACTTTTAAACACACTGTAAACCTTTGGAGGTTTTTCTTTATCTAAATCTGTCTTTACTGTAAATCTTTATCTTCTTCTGGCCATGAGTCTTTTATCTGTTAAACAACAATATTGCTGAAATGAAAGCCATGGTTGTTTAAGCTGCTGTATTTCCAAAATGGCAGGGGCATGTTTACACCCAGCACTGAGAGCTATGCTTACCACCTTGGTCTATACTGCCATCAAGCAGCATGCTGCTGGCTTGGAGATGTTGTCACTGCTGCTGCCAGCTGTAGTACACACCATTCATTTGATAGCAGAGCCTCTTAAAAGTGGCCTACATTTTTTTCTGCTTATGCAGAGTCAGGAAATCTCCCTTAAAGGAGCCACACAAGTCTCCACTTGTCTCTAGAAAAACAGAGCCTAACCAAGAACAATGCTGGTACCAAGAAGCCTTGCTTGTCTCTGTTCTTTTGTTTTTAAAATCCTTTCTTAAGCTTTTGTTAAGTTTTAAGTGGGAGTTCTTAGTACCCACATTGTAGACACCATTGTGTTATGAGCAGTTTTCCCGCCAGTCTGGTCCCAGAGCCATGTCAGCCACAAACAACACACAGAGACACTTGTATTAATTATGAAACTGTTACTGGTTACTAACTTTTCTTATGGCTAGCTCTCTCTTAAATATTTGCTCATTTTTTATCAATCTAAGTGTTTTCATGTGGTCTTATCTTACCAGAGAGCAGGTCCGGACCTCTTCTCTACTGTCTTACATCTTGACACTTCTCTACTACATATCCCAGAATCCTCCTTGTCTCCTAGTCCTACCTATTTTGGTTTCCTATTGGCCAACAGGGCTCTATATTTATAGAATGACATCTCCCATCAATATGTATATTCCAGATGGAATCAAAATCCCATAAGACAGTCAACACTTTAGAAGCACTGATACAGACATTACTGACATGCAAATGTATGGGTTGGTTGAGAAATTAGACCTATAAAAGAAGTAATGACTTGAATTCCTGCTCAATAAATTAGGATGAGGAAAGGTGAATACTCAGAAAGAAGTGAGTTTTGAAATCTGCTGAATTCTCATCCTAGAAATAACAATAATCTAGGTTATAAATGTGTGGCAGTACAGGGATCATTTGCCTTTTGTTATATTAGTGTATATGTTATATTAGTGAATACTATAATTGTATCTATAGCAATAATAGCAGTAGCAGTGGCATACAACTTTCTAACAGTGGCAGTAGTATACACTGACACCTTTAATGTATTGGGCTCCATTATAAGTTGTTTTTAAAATTAATTGTGTGTGTGTATGTGTGTATGTATAGGTACATGTCTGTCTCTATTCAAGAGGAGACCAGTCTCTATCACTCTTCTCTGTCATGTCCGTCTCTATCACTCTTCATCTTAATGTGGGGACTGTCACTGAAACTGGAGCTAGCCTTGTGGCCACCGAACTCTCAGACCACCACAGCATAGAGATAGCAGGTACATATGGACACAGTGAAGTTTCTTTTTAAGCGTGTATTGAGATTAGAACTTAGGTCCTCATGTTTATGTAGCAAATTGGTTCCTATAATTGTTAATTTCTTGCTTCTAACACAAGCATGAGTTATATTTTATAGTTTTTTATAAACAACAACATAATGTTCTCCAGATAGGGCAAAAAATGACATTAAAAAAGACAATTGTACCCACAATTATTTCCAACAGTAAAAATATGGAACACCAACCAAGGAATATGAAGTGTCACTAACACTCCATATTTTCATAAAGCACTTGATAAAAGTATAGGACTTTTGAAAAATATTAGCTTATACATATCATTTCATTATATCATAGGAAATAGTTCAAAACAAGTGATGAATATTGAGGATAGTATCTGTATACATCTTTAAAGGTAAAGAATTATAGGAACACTTTTGAAAAATAAATCAGGTTTTCTACCACTTAAGATAACTTTTGGCTGTTCCAGAGCATGAAACATGTCATTTTCTTGAAATTTATAAAATAACATTTCCAAACTCTCAAACACTTTGTTTTCAAAATAAATGACAGCTTTTCTGTCCTTTGGTGTACTGAGAAGTGCCTGTCTGCTTTATCATCCTTCACACTTTCTAACCTGTCCTCCTGAATGGATTCACACTGACAGATTCTAATCTTAGTTGGCAACAAATAGCTAAGGGTAGGAAATATGCATGTGATTGTAGCCTCTAAAGCACCACAGAATTATAAATAAAGACAATTATCAATGTTCAGGAAAATTTTGAACTCTTATTCTATCAACTATACTTTCAAAATTACACTTTTTGTCCACTCTGTGAGTTCTGTTAAGTTTTCCTCAACAGGCTTTTAACACACATATCTAACCTACAAAATGGCTGCTAACCTGCTAGGTTGTAAATTTGTTTTCCTATTTTTATTCATTAAGGAGTCAGCTGTTTATATTACACCTTGAAGAGGAGCAGCACCAGGCAGGCATAGAAAGAACATTATATTAAAAAAATGAACAACAACCTGTCAGCAGCCCATATTAAATGAGTTTTAGATCAGTCTTTACTGAAGATGTGAGGAATAAGTGTTATTCATTGACAGCTATATTTACTTCAGAAGCTATGATTTTTAAAAAAGGTGATTTTCCATCCCTGTTATGACCATTTTAAAATATATATTTCCCAGAAAATAACTAAGAAACTGGAGCACAGATTAAAGGTGTAGGTTGGCATTGATTTTGCCCATGACATTTCAAGGATAAATAAGCCACTTTAAACATGTGATGGTCTATGAAATAATGAGATAGCCCGCTGTCACTTCATTTAGTTTATTCTGTCCTGAAAAGGACAAGACAATAACCACATGTAACACTCAATGTATATATGAAGTAATTATCAATAAAGAATTAGATTTAAATTTGTTCATTTTATTCTTCTAAAAGATTGTTTTATGTTTTATGTGTATGAGCGTTTTTTACCTGCATGAATATGCGTGCACCAAATATATGCCTGATGCCAGAAAATGCTGGAAGAAGGCATTGGATCCCCTGGAACTGTAATTGCAGGTATCTGTGTGCTGCCATGTGGTTGCTGTAAATTGAACCTGAACCAGACACCCACAGCTAAAAACTGAGATGAACTGGAATCCAGACGCAGAGAAGGAGAACAAGACTAGGCTACAGAAACCCACAGAGACAGATGACCTGAACAAGGAGTAGCCAATTGGCCCCCAGACTGATAGCTGGGAAACTAACCCGACTCAGACCCCCTGAACATGGGTCTCAGTTAGAAGGCCTGGGCAGTCTAAGGGAGCTCTGACAGTGAAACCAGGATGTATCCCTGGTGCAGGAAAGGACTTTGGGATCACATTCCCCATGGAAGGATACTCCTTTAACCTAGAGGCAGAAGGGAGGGCCTAGACCCTATTGCAAATGACTTAACAGATTTAGATGACCCCTCCTGGAAGGCATCACCCAACATGTGGAGTGGGGGAATGAGATCGGAGGGTGGTCAGGGGGCATGGGAGGGAGGGAGGCAGTGAGAGAGGGAGGGAGAGGGAACTGGAATTGATATGTAAAATAATTAAAATAAATTCAAAAAAAGAAAGAAAAAGAGATCCAATCTATTTATTATCTCCACAAAATGTAACTAGCCGTCAATTATAGACCCAGTATTAGGGTGTAAGGGTGGAAAAAGATATTTTGAACAAAAAGTGGCAGGAAGCTAACAGATATTGCTGTTCTAATATTTGACAACATAGAATTCAAACCAAAACTAGTCAGGAGAGATAAATAACATTATTTCATAATGATTACGGAAATCATGAATACACCATCTTATATAAAAGGAATCAATCAATTAAGGCAAATATAAACTCATGTAAATTGAACAACACACTGTTGAATGATAAATGAGTGATCAGAGAAATCATCAGGGAAATTTAAAATTACCAGAATCAAACAAAAATGCAACATATTGGACTGCTTAAGAATCACCACCAACATGAAAGATACAGTGACTATGCAGACCTAGAAGTTCATGACCAACCTGCTACTTCAAAGAAACAGTCACTGGTGACCTTCATTCTGGAAAAGACAACAAAACTTTGGCATAAATTTGGGAGAAACTAACCAGAATGTACAATGCTACACCAGATGCCATCTTTGTAGGTAGATTCAGAACTCATTTTGGTGATGGCAAAGCAAGTAGTTTCTGCATAACTAGTATAGCCCAAACACAGACTGCCTGAGACATGGCCTGTATGAAAAGTAAACTAATTCAGGAAAATAGCAAAGAAAATATAAGAACATAATAAAAAGAGTCAGGTAATTACAATGCTCAAGATTAGCACTTAGCAAAGAGCTGGAGATTTGATAGTGTGAAATGGTAAGACAGTGCAGGGGTTACTCTATCTTGAATTCTTTTGTTTGTTTGGTTGGTTTTAGGTTTTGATGTTGTTTTGCAAGACAGGGTTTCTTTGTGTTACCTTGGCTGTACTAGAACTCACTTTGTAGAACAGGCTGGCCTTGAACTCACAGAGATCTGCCTGCCTTTGCCAAGTGTTGCACCACTACCCATGCAGCTTTAACAAGTACTTGGACTTTGATGGAGTATCCCATGGAAAATTACCAAACCATACTCCTGAAACGTGAGGTCAAGGTTGTCCTAGCTAACTTAGTTTCTGTTAAACTGCCTGCCTATGCAGGACCCCCCTCCAGATAACTGCTTATTTTAGCTTCTGTTAACTGCTTGTTTCTGCAAAGAACCTTTCAACTGCTGAAACCTAGACAAAAGGACATGATTTTTTTTCCCTTCAAAAACCCTGGGCTAAAAACAACCCTATACAATAAAAGAACATCAGGAGGCATCACCATTCCTGACTTTAAGCTCTACTACAGAGCTATAGTTCTGAAAACAGCCTGGTATTGGCATAAAAATAGACAGGTAGACCAATGGAATCGAAATAAAAATCCTGAAATTAAACCCCCCACCCATAAAAACCCAATTTTTTAAAAAAAAACAAAAAAAATAAAATAAGGGGACAAAAACAACTATAATAAATAATGTGTGCAGGGAATTGGATGAGGGTGTGTAGAAGACTGCAGATAGACCCATGTCTGTCGCCATGCACAAAACTCAAGTCCAAATGGATCAAAGACCTCAACATCAATCCAGCCACATTGAACCTCTTAGAAGAGAAAGTAGGAGGTACCCTTGAACAAATTGGTATAGGAGACAGCTTCCTGAACATAACTCCAGGGGCACAGACACTGAAAGAAACAATTAATAAATGGGACCTCTTCAAACTTAGAAGCTTCTGTAAGGCAAAGGACACAGTTGACAAGACCAAACGGCAGCCCACTGACTGGGAAAAGATTTTCACTAATCCTATATCCGACAAAGGGCTGATCTCCAAAATATACAAAGAACTCAAGAAACTAGTCAACAAAACACCAAATAACCCTATTAAAAAATGGGGTACAGAACTGAAGAAAGAATTCTCAATGGAGGAAATCAAAAAGGCTGAAAGACACTTAAGAAAATGCTCCACATCCTTAGCTATCAGGGAAATGCAAATCAAAACAACTTTGAGATACCATCTTACCCCTGCCAGAATGGCTAAAATTAGAAACACCAGTGATGACTTATGTTGTAGAGGATGTGGAGAAAGTGGAACACTCCTCCACTGCTGGTGGGAGTGCAAACTCATACAACCATTTTGGAGATCAGTATGGCGGTTCCTCAGGAAAATGGGAATTAGTTTACCACAGGACCCGGCAATCCCCCTCTTAGGCATATACCCAAAGGATTCACATCAATGCAACAAAGACATCTGTTCAACTATGTTCATAGCAGCACTATTTGTAATAGCAAGAACCTGGAAGCAACCTAGATGCCCTTCAATTGAAGAATGGTTAATGAAGATGTGGCACATCTACACAATGGAATACTACTCTGCAGAAAAAAATAATGGTATCTTGAAATTCGGAGGCAAGTGGATGGCACTTGAAGAAACTATCCTGAATGAGGTAACCCAGTCACAAAAAGAGGAACACAGTATGTACTCACTCATATATGGATTTTAGACCTAGATCAAATGATCACCAGCCTATAATTCACATCACCAGAGGAACCAGGATACAAGTTGTATTCTAAGAGATTCATATAAAGTCCCTCACAGAACTGGGAAGGGACAAGTCCCCCAGACCTCAGGTAAAGTGGGTGAGGACAGCTAATGGAGAGAGAAGTAGGAGAAAATGAGAGGGAGGAGAGGAAGGCATGTGCGACCAGGAGGATTGAGCCTGGTTAGGAATGGAAAATAGGAAAGAGAGAGAGAGAGACAGAGAGAGAGAACATAAAAGAGGGAGCCAATATTGGTTTGAAGATAAAGTTGAACACAAAGAAAGGTCGTGGGAACTACAAGACTGCTCCCAACTAACAATCTCAGCTTCCGTGGAAAGGCTATCATAAATGCCCTTCCCGGAGAGTGAGATCAACAACTAACTTCTCCATGGAGTCCTCAACTAATGCCTGTTGAAAACAGGAGCAAACACCCATACATAAACACTGAGTCAAACTAGAACCCAGAAGCAGATGGAGAGGACAAGACCATGCGGTAGAAGTACATAGAGACAGCTTACCTGAACAAGGAGGAGCTAAGGGCCACTAGACTGATAGCTGGGAAGCCAACAGGGGTCTGACTCGGACCCCCCTGAATATGGGTCTCAGCCAGAAGGTCTGAGCAGCCTAAGAGACCTCAGACAGTGGAGCCAGGATGTATCCCTGGTGCACAAAAGGACTTTGCAAACATATCCCCCATGGAGGGATAACTGCCTTATTCTAGAGATAGGAGAGAAGCCCTAGTCCCTACTTCACAGGACCTGTCAGATCTACATGACCCCAACTGGATGGCATTCCCCTACATATTGTATTGTGGTGGGGGGTTGGGAGGGGAGGGTGTTTAGAGTGCATGGGAGATGGTAGAGAGGGCAAAAGGGAGGGAAGGAGGGAAGGAGGGCTTGGGGGAGGGAGGGAGGGAGGGAGAGGGAACTGGGATCGACATGTAAAATAATAAAAAAAAAAAAAAAAAAAAAAAAAAAAAAACGCTTTGACTCCAAAATTTAAGTTGAAGAACAAGTTACTGGGGAAAAGTATTTCTATTTTGTTTCCACAGAAAATGAAAAGATGTGGATTCCTTCCAGACTAATGTGTTTTGGTCACACCAGACCGCCTGAAACAGAGTACAAGGTGATCCTACATTCAAAAAGGTGGGAAAAAAAGGGCCCCAAACACAGCGGGGGGATTTTTGAATCTTTTTATCCCCCCCCCAGGGCGCCCCCCCTCCAGGGGGGAGTTTTGTTTGAAGAACGGCGCCCCCCCTAAAAAATATATTTTATAAATTTTGTTTTTTTTTAATTTAATTTTATTTTATAAAATTAAATAAAAAATACTCTATATGCATAAAAAAAAAAGAACCGAATATATAAGCTAGACAAGAAGTTCTTCCAAAGCCTAAATTCAATGCAGGGAAAGACCAGAGCTATAGACATCACACAGCTGACAGGAAACAGCAAATCTAGATCATATTTGTGGGACAGGATTTTACTATTTGTTTTGAGTGTTGCCAAAGCAGAAACTGATTAATAACAGTAGAGTTTTTTATGTTGTCTCAGCTTGATGATGCTTATTTTGGGACCATTTTTTTTTTGTTTCCAGTTACTAAAAAGACTCATCCTTTCCTAAATTATGAACCTGCATTGCTTATAATAAATAGTTTAATAGGTTGAGAGTAATATTCACCTCTGTAATAATTATTATAACTGAGTTTTTAAAAATCCATAAAATCTTATCACCTCTTCTAATAAGCCAAGCTCCTCTGTAATTGTACATTAAAATTTTAATTCCTGGAATTAAAAAAAAAAAAAAAAAAAAAAAAAACCCTGGGCTATGGACACTCGGTACCATACCTAGGTCTCTGAAAACCTGGGTGTAG